>NW_007727716.1:516075-567403 GCF_000696425.1 Galeopterus variegatus | reverse complement strand
ATATGGGTCCAAGAAGAAATCAAACAGGAAATCAAAAAATTTATTGAAAATAATGAAAATAATGATACATCATACCAAAACCTGTGGGATACTGCAAAAGCAGTACTAAGGGGGAAATTCATCACATTAAATACTTACTTCAGAAGAATGGAAAAATGGCAAGTAAACAACCTAAAACTTCACCTTAAAGAACTAGAAAAACAAGAACAATCCAAACACAAAGCTAGCAAATGGAAAGAAATCATTAAGATGAGAGCAGAACTTAATGAAATTGAAAGCCAAAAAACAATACAAAAGATCAATGATTCAAGAAGTTTATTTTTTGAAAAGATAAATAAAATTGACAAACCGTTAGCATGGCTAGCTAAAAAAAGAAGAGAAAAGATCCAAATAACAAAAATTAGAAATGAAAAAGGTGATATTACACCTGATACATCTGAAATACAAGGCATCATTAGACACTACTATAAACAACTATATGCCACCAAATTTCAAAATCTGGAGGAAATGGATAAATTTCTGGACACACACAAGCTACCAAAACTAAGCCAAGAAGATGTAGACAATCTGAACAGACTAATAACAATAAAGGAGATTGAAGCTGTTATCAGAAGTCTCCCAACAAAGAAAAGCCCAGGACCAGATGGACTCACAGAAGAATTTTACCAAACATTCAAAGAGCAATTGACACCTATTCTTTACAAACTATTCCAAAAGACTGAAACAGAAGCAAATCTCCCAAACTCATTCTATGAAGCAAACATCATCCTGATACCAAAAACAGGTAAAGGTACAGCTAAAAAAGAAAATTACAGGCCAATATTCTTGATGAATATAGATACAAAAGTCCTCAATAAAATACTAGCTAACAGAATACAGCAACACATACGTAAAATTATACACCACAATCAAGTGACATTCATCACAGGGGGGTATAGACGGAAAGTTTCTCAACATAATTAAAGCCATATATGATATACCCACTGCCAATATCATCCTGAATGGGGAAAAGCTGAAAGCTTTTCCTTTAAGAACAGGAACCAGACAAGGATGCCCACTCTCACCACTCCTATTCAACATAGTGTTGGAAGTACTAGCCAGAGCAATCAGAGAAGAGCAGGAAATAAAGGGCATCCAGATTGGAAAAGATGAAGTCAAACTGTCTCTGTTTGCAGATGACATGATCCTATATATTGAACAGCCTAAAGCCTCTACAAAAAAACTCTTGGAGGTGATAAATGAGTTCAGCACAGTAGCAGGATACAAAATCAACACACAAAAATCGGTAGCATTTCTATTCACCAATAGTGAACATGCAGAAAGAGAAATCAAGAAAGCCTGCCCATTTACAATAGCCACCAAATAAATAAAATACCTAGGAATTGAGCTAACCAAGGATGTGAAAAATCTCTATAACGAGAACTACAAACCACTGCTGAGAGAAATTAGAGAGGATACAAGAAGATGGAAAGATATCCCATGTTCTTGGATTGGAAGAATCAACATAGTGAAAATGGCCATACTGCCCAAAGTGATATATAAATTCAATGCAATCCCCATCAAAATTCCAATGACATTTCTCTCAGAAATGGAAAGAACTCTCCAGACATTTGTATGGAATAACAAAAGACCATGCATATCCAAAGCAACACTGAGCAAAAAAAAAATAAAGCTGGAGGCATAACACTACCTGACTTTATACTACAAAGCTATAATAACCAAAACAGCATGGTACTGGCATAAAAACAGACACACTGATCAATGGAATAGAATAGAGAATCCAGAAATCAACCCACACACCTACAGCCATCTGATGTTTTTCAAAGGCACCAAGCCTATATACTGGGGAAGAGACTGCCTCTTCAGCAAATGGTGCTGGAATAACTGGAGATCCATATGCAGGAGAATGACACTAGACCCATACCTGTCACCATATACTAAAGTCAACTCTAAATGGATTAAAGAATTAAGTATAGACCCTGAAAATAAAACTTCTTAAAGAAAACATAGGAGAAACACTTCAGTAAGTATGACTGGACACAGACTTCATGAATATGACCCCAAAAGCAAATTTTGTTTACTGCAGGTCTTCTCAGAGCCTATAATTTGTTACTTTTCTCTATGAATCTATAGGGGAAAGTTTTTCAGTCTTTTTTGATTAAAAGAAACTTTTTTTAAGGAAACTATGATTCCATAAAACACACTTTTGGCAATGCCATTTGTTGGGCTAGAATCTCATATTTTTCTGCCCCTTCCTGTGCAGGTTGTGAGTCAGGTAATTGAAAGAAGATTCTGGAAGCTTTATGCAAGGCAGACATACTTTATTCTTTAGATGTGAGATTCACAGACATGCTTTATCCTTGGACATGAGCTCTACCCTACTCCACTGACCCTCCATGCTCTGTCGTTCTCCTCTGCTGCTCTGCTCACCTTCCATGCTCTGCTGACCAGCAGTTCAGAACGGTTGCCTTTATATTCTTAGTACACAATAGTGGCCACAAGCCAAGTGTATATTGTAACTACAACATGCTGAATCAGTAAATGGGCACACACATGCAGTTAAACTACTTTTATAATTTGTTTCTAATGAATGTGCTGAATCTTGCCCACTTGTAACAGATGTAAGGTGAGAGATCCTGACTAAGCTTTTTCTACTTTCCTTACAGTGTTATAGCGGTAAGAGCCCTGAATTTGTAGTCATATTTCTTGTATTTAATCTCTCACTGTACCATCAACTAGGTCTATGATCGCAAGTAAGTCACTAAACATCTAAAAGTCTCTGGTTTTTTATCCATAAAATGGATCTAAGAACGTCTGTCACAGAATTGTTGTGAAGAGCAAAAAGGAATATTATGTGAGTAATGGGCAGATGTGTAAAATGAGAGAATGAGGCCTATGTGCATTATCAGGATCATAGAATGATGGAAATTTAGAGCAGAAACAAGAAGATGGAACTGAGAAGAGTTTCTCAGATCCTCTTTCTTAGCTATCTCTAGCACTTGCTCAAGATTGAAAAGATCTGAAATTCTCCTAACCACTCCTTGGAGAAATGGCTGACTCCAGGCCTTGGGCAGGGGATATACAAGATGAGCCTGGAATACCTTCTAGTGCCAGAATGTAAGGAAGTACACACAAAAAAATCCACAATGTTAGGGGCATGTCAAAGGTACACAGGAGCCAACTGAATGACCTCTCAATGGCCAAAGCTGGAACAATTTAAACAATAAAATAAAAATTGTATTACTGGATTATAACCCGAACTATAAAATAAATACTTATGAGTCTATACTCATATAACTAAATGATTAAATAAATAAATGGGGAAGAAGAGACAAATCTCCCATGAAGAAGAATTCTGAATAATTTTGCACATCATGACTATCTTCCAAAGACTTCCAGAGTACAGTATAGAAAGGAAGGGGAAAAAGTAACTTTCCAGTGGAGAAAGCTGACAAACACTACCTGAGCCAGGTATCAAGGTCAACCTCAGTAATTGTAAGTCATAATGATAGTATGTATCCCTGATATGATGTGGTGAAAATGGCACTTTGCCTCTGTTGTCATCCTCCCCAAAACACATAACCCCAATTTAATCATGAGAAAAGCATCAAGACAAACCCCAACTGAGGGATATTCTACAAATACCTGACCGGTATTCCTCAAAACTGTGAAGATCATCACAAACAAAGACAGAAACTGTCACAGCCAAAAGGAGTGTTAAGGGGACATGATGACTAAATGTAATGTGGTATCCTACATTGTGGAACAGAAAAAGGACATTAGGGAAAACCTGGGGAAATCTGAATAAAGCATAAACTAATAATTAGTTCATTAGTTGTCAGAAATTGATTCATTAATTACAAGATATTAACAATAGAGGAAACTGGGTGCAGGGTATATGGAAACTCTCTGTAAAATCTTTTCAATTTTTCTGTAAATTTAAAGCTGTTCTAAAATTAAAAGTTCATTAAAAAAAAAACCCCACTCTGCCTCTAACCGCTTTTGTTCAAAATCAAACTTTATTAAAAAGTGCTTTACATCTACATTAATTGAAGTCTAATTTAGTTCCAAAAATCACTGACAGTAATTTCTGAAGAGGGAGAGCTGGAAAAACATAAACTAAGTAAAGCACAATTTGTTTTGGTGCTACTTTAAAGTAAAATATGTATAGGCCATTTAAATGGCTGTCTCAATCAGATGTCCCAAATCTCTTTACATAATATTCTGAATGCAATGGGTGCTTCATTACCAAATTTAATTTACAATAGAAAAAATGAAAACCACTATCTTCTTTATACTTGCCATGTTAGATATATCAATATGTAATTCAATGGGCATTTGTAAAACTTACAGCATAAAGTATCTAACATCCCTATTTTGTAATTTAGACTAATTTCTTTTTAAAGCAGCATAACAATATGGATTGGTTGACCAACCATAATACAGTGATATACTGTTTGGCTAGAACTAACCAATTAAAAGAAAATGTCCAAAGGGAATAAAAATATCTAAATGAAAATCAAAGAATAATTTTATTTATATATTTAAGTAAAAATATTCCCTATAGGAAGACTATTTTGTAATGATAAATCATCTGAAAATGCTTTTAAACTCTCCTAATTGTAAAGTATGGCAGCTGTTATTAACAAGTTTCCATATATATGTTTTAATAGCCTTTACACATTTTTTTTAAAAACCCGGAACACCGTATATATCAGACAATCCATCACTTTGTATCATGAATTATGAATAATATATCACTTATATGAATCTATTGATTGAGTTACATATTTTCTACATCTTAACTTTCTAATGAATTTATTTAAAAACAACTTTTTTACATTTTATTGCTGACTCATTTTATACTTGCCCTCTTTTGAACATTAGACTTAGTTTAAAAAGAAAAATAAAAACTCCAAATGATAATCTAAAGTAACAGCAGATCTTTGGAGTCCTAATATGCCCTTTAAGCAAAGTGAATTCTTTGTGCTAAAAACTCGGTGTTATCAAAAACAGAAAGCAGGACAGGTCTTTAGGGCACTTCACATGTATCATCAGTACATTAGAGCACGTTGCCATGGAACATAATTCCTTCAAGGACTACAAACCAAAGAACGGCCATTTTGGCATAATAGTCCCATTTCTTAACAATATTTTGTAGCATTCATCAAGATGTATTACAAACCCTACCAATTTAGGGACAATGCATTGCCCTTTCAAACGCATTCACACTGGGTCTTAGAATCAACTCCTTTTTAGCAACTAATTAGTTACACTGACAAACTTTTAAGAATAGGGCTATACGATTTTAGAAAATGTCGCCACTCTCTTTGTAAATTAATGATATGTTCCCCATTGCACAATAATAGGTGGTTATCAGCCTTTCCTCTTCATCCTGTCTCAGTCATTTAGTTAAATCTACCCTGCACCCTCCAGAGAAATTCACGGTCTGTCACCCTACTCACTGGTATCTAGATTTATGGATATTTTAGAAGTCCCTTCATTTTCACATCACTAGGCAACTCTTCAGAGTTTAAAAGAAAGGACAGAATTCACCTGAATATTCAGACAAGTATCCTACTTCAAAAGTCTGTTTTCTTTCTATAATTCCACTTTACCTTCATTTTTAAAGAAACACAGCCTGAGACACAATGTATTGCACCTTTGCATTATTAAATGTAACATGCAGAACATTACATTATGATGCTAAACGTGGCTAAGAAATTTTAGTATTCACAGGATTATGGTAATTAAGTCTTCCTTCACTTTGGGTGATGTGACACTTGCTTGACTATAATGTCACTCCACTTAAAGTCTGTGTAAACAACATTATCTTAGTCACTCTGCATTACATTTCCAACTGTGAGCAAAATTACAAGGTCAGAGTGGACAAGAATGTAGGTAATCCCAAGGAAACATCATGTAAATGACTTGCTTAAGGCTCAAACTGGGTTTTCAATAATAGCAAAAAGGAATATTTTCTATAGTAATATTATAGTGCTATTATCTAGATGCCACCCATGGCAAAGCATGTGGGTGTTCTTGGAGACAGTAGTGAAGACAAAAGTGTCCATGATTTTGATGTTTTGTGGATAAAAGATAAATGTTGTTTGCTAAAGCTTCATTCAGACTAACAAGTATAGACACTCGATAAGGTACATAGAATGACTGCTATTGGTTTTGTGAATAAAGATCCATCAACGTTCAAAACACATATAGAATTTTTTAAGAAATACAGGTGATAAAGGCAATACAACAATGCTTTTATTTCCTCCTTTCCTGTTTTCATATATATATATATATATACTGAGCAGCCATAATATTTATTTTTTAAAAAAGGAGAGCACTGATTTTCCAGTAGTCTTGTTAGTCACTTAGTAAACTATGTCCAAGAAGTGCTGTCTTGAAAATGCTCTGACCTACATCTTTGAAACTAGCTTAAAGGCTTTGGGGTATCTTGTGTTTTAAGTGGTTTATTTAGTGCTTACTGAAAGAGTTAGATATCCTGATTAAATCTCCACAAAGGATAGGTAGGATCTAGGAAAAAATAGATTATCTTGGCTGAAATTTCCCTTCACTGAACTAGCAGAAGTTAACACAGTAAATAAAATAGCTGTTTCCAGAGTATGCTTAAACTGTAAAACAGGGTGCCGATTAGCAAGAATAGCAATGAAAGTTCTTAAACATAATCTTCACAGTCAGTTCACAAATGGGCCAAAGTGGGTAAAAACCCTCAAAAGCAACTTGTGGGGAATTCTCTGGGCTTATTGTCACAATTAGACAATGAGGTATACACATGTGAATTAAGTATTGACCTAGAGATCATCTGAAAAAAAGTGTGTGAACCACAATTTTTTTGTAATATCTGATGTTAAAACTCTGTAGGAGGTCAATTCATTTTCTAGGAATGCCATAGTCAAAACATTTTCCCAGGACTACTTATACAAAGAGGGGCCTCTAAAAATATTTTCATCACAAGAGATTAACTGATTTATATTTTATCTGCCAGAATTTTTCACCTTCCGGAAGTAGAAGCTGCATTCATAGAATAACCAATGTTCAATGTCCTCAATGGTAAACAGTGTTCTCTTTAAAAGTCATTGAAAATAATAGGTATTCTATGCTAGAGAAAGAATGTATTTTATGTGTGTGAGAGAGAGAGAAAGACAGAGAGAGAGAGAGAGAATGTATGTGTGTGGTATATTTGCAACTCTGCGAGTTTATTAATTGGTTTCAACTGATTCCCTTTTCTACTTTAATCTATTACAATATTAGACAGTTAGGATTCTAACTGAATGTTCTTTCCAGTACACATAGAATCGAAGAAACCCTGAAATCTCTGTGTTAACCTCAGGGAAAAGAAGCAGATAGTTCTTATCAAAAGTCTCTCCAAACACAAATCCAATTAAATTACTTATCCCCTTATCCACACAAAAAAAAAAAAAAAAAATAGAGAATATACAGAATACTTGACCTGAGCCCTCCCTTTACTTTAAGTAGTTATGTGCAGCACCATAAAAGCACTTCTGGAATCAAACACTGAGTGAGCTGAAAATATTGAATATTCTCTTCTTTGAATCAGAAACATGCATAAAATAAGCTTGAAAGCAAACACAAAGTTATAACAAATAGTGGTTGAGCTTTCATTGCAGCTTTTGTAATGTGATGCTTCAGAGTGGGGAAAAACTGAAAATGAATTCAAGATGGTGTGTTGCCAGTCTAATAATCCTCATAATGCTGAGATCCTGCTGCTCCCATCTTCTCCCCCACCATCCACCCCTAATTGTCCTTGAATTAAGAGAAACACAAAGATAAATAAGGTAAACTCATGATTTTAACTGAGCCAGGGGGCATTACAACAGTTTTCATAAATTAATAAAATTCAATTTTGCCTTTATGTTTTATGCTCAATAAGTAAATTATAGCTTCAAGGAAAAGAGAAGATACGTATCAATCAAAGGTTATAGCATTTCTCTAAGAGACTGTTTAGTCCAACACCCACCCCAACTTAAAAAATGCAGCAACGGAGGTCCAAAGCCAGAGTTATTTGCAGAGTTGTTTTATGACCATAAACTTCTGACTTTTTTCTCAGAGCTCTTCCTGCTATACCACACTATCTCATCAAATGAAGGTTTATGGGAAAGTGCTTTGTAACCTGGAAAATACTTTACAAATTTAAAATAGTATTTTTATGCTTATCTGAACTACACATGTTTTTAAATGAAAAATAGTAACACAAATAGTATCAGTAAACATTGTTATGTGCACTAGGTGATCAGAATCAATGTTTCATCTGTATGTGTATAATCATGAAGAGAATCAATAAAAAATAATAAAAATATTTTTTCTCCAAAGGGGTTGTTTGTTCAAGATATCTACTATACTGGCTAGAATGTGGGGAAATGGGAACTCTTTTATAATGCTGGTGAGAGGGTAAATCAGAACAACTTTAAAGACCAATTTGGCAAAAACTATTGAAGTAAAAGATGTGCATACCCCACAACCTAACAATTGTGTTTCTAGGTTAGTACCTAAGACAAATATTTTCACATGGGCACAAGACAACATGATGTTCATTACAACACTGTTCGTAACAACAAAATTTTTTAAACAACCTAAATGTCTGCAGATATAAGAAAGAATAATCAAACTGTGGTATACTCATATAAATAAATAGCATAATAAATAATTTTAAAATATATGAACTAGATATACATGTATCAACATGGATAAATCTCAAAAACAGAAGGTAAAAACAATTACAAAGTATAGTACAATATTATACCAGTTAGATACATTTTAAAAACACAAAAATCAATACTGCATGTTGTTTAAGTATAAATACACACATAATAAAAAAACCGCACAGCAATGATACATATCGATTTTGAGATAGTGATTACCTCTGATGAGTGGAGTAGAAAGAAGATTATTGTTAGTCATATCATTAATTTTTACATATACAGCTATTTTTAATTGAGCTCTGAATCAAATGTAGCAAAATGTAGACCTGAATATTGGTCCACAGGCATCTCTCATTATTCCCTGCTCTTTCTATTTGAACATATTTATAATTTATCTTGACAATTTATTTCACTATCAAAATGATGCTACCAAAATCGATTTCAGAATAGAAATGCCATTTTTCAATAAGTCAGAAATGTATATATGTAAAATATGAAATGAGGCGCTTTGGTAATTTAGTCTGATTCCAGTTGACTTTTATAAAATATATTGGTCCAAAGCATATGAACTTTGAAATCAGACTGCCTTGATTCAAATGCTGACTCTGGTATTCGTAGGCTACATGGCCTTGGATAAGTTGCTTAACCCTCTCTGTGCCTCAGTATTACCATCTGTAAAATAGGAATCATAATAACAGCACCTACCTTGCAGGGTTGTTATGAGGATTAAATGAAGAAAAACATGAAAAATCACCTGAGATAATGTTTCATGAATGTTAAATATTATTATGTCCTGGCCAAAAAAAAAAAGACTAGTCAAAATTTTCATCAAAATTTTATACTGAATTACCTTATTTATATGTCCACACTGGTCAAATCCATCAAATAATTACTCATTTCTTAAATTCTCTACCTTTGCGAACTAACCAATGAACTAAGAATCCCCAGTTGTTACAGTTTTTAGTTACTAGATTTCATTAATTAGTATAGACATATTTCATCCCTATCATGCAACAAATTACTTGTGGTAAAAAACTATCTGATGATTTGCAAAGGGCAGCACTGTCTACTCAAATTTTATTTAAGTAAAAATCAACTGTTTTGCACATTGTCACATGTGTTGACCAGTTGTCCAACAATTTCTCATCTTTCATATGCCTGTGTTAAATCTGTAAATAGAATAATTTGTCAACAAATTAGTTTTTTTCGAGTTCATTTAGGATTTGAGATCTTTTCTTTCTCTTTCTTTTTTACTTTTCAATTCTTCTTAAGTCCTCAAATTTCTCATCAGAAATGACAATGTTAATTTATGATCCTAAGAATTTTTGGTGTAGATCACAGGAGTCATTAAAGCAGGTTTAGCAGTGGGGGGTATTTTTCCTTTTCTTTCTTACTAGCAAGATTGAAATTTAATTGTTTCCTTTTTAGACAAATATTCGTTCAGATTGCCAGTGATGAAAGGGGCATACAGATATCAAAAGCATTGTAGCACAGTGGGATTATGTGCTAAGGTCCAGGGCAGGACAGACAAACAAGCAAAGTCTCAGATCAGTCAAATATTTGCCTCTTAATAAAATCTCAGATGACCAACTTTTGTTTTATCTTTGCCAATGTCTATCAAAAGTTCAAATCAATTTTTGTTGTGTTAACCACATACATTTATTCTATTTCTTATTTTAACCATTTGTAAAAATAAAGGAATTTCGCTAGATAGAATTGGGAATTTGTTTAAAGGCAAGCCAATTTAAAATAAAACAACACATGCTATACACATGGCTTTCTTCCTATTAAAGCAATATAAATTGGGCTTTAAATAGAAACCTTAATTATGTTATGTGACAGAACTATACTCAAATATTCTAGTTTGGACATGGCAGTAATGATCTGTTTTTGTTTCATCCTGCATTTCATCAATAAACATGAAAACAAAAACTTAATGATTTTATTTTAATTTCCAACCCACTTTAGGGGAAAACTATATTGCTATTTCTGTATAGTGAAAAAAAAAATTACGAAGTGCTTAACCACCATTTTGAGCACCAGAAGAATTACTTACAAACACTCCACTTACTATTTGTTTCCTTTACATGAATTTTCTGTCATCAAGAGCTTCACGTGCATTTATAACAAACAGTGATTTTTTTTTTTTTTTTGTAATTGCAGTCCCTTGAGGATTAACAATTTAGAGCAGAGGTCACAAACTGACAGCCCATGGGCTAGACTCCAGATGGGTTTTTCTTTGCCTGCACGGAGTTGCTTTTTTGTTGTCACTGCTTTTTTTTTTTTTTTTTTTTTTTTTTTTTTTTTTGCTTTTTATTGAGTTAGTTACCAACATTTAAAAATTAGAGAATTTCATATAAAAATGTGGATTCCCAGCTACTCTTAAAAAATCAGATCTTAACAACACTGAGCCTGCATTTCCACATCGTAGCAATCAGCTGAGCTGAGCTTATCTTTGGAAAGAATAAATACTGTACTGTCTAGTTCATCATAATCCTCACCACTCCCTATTGCTTATGGTCTTTTATTTATGTTATCAGCCATGCCTCAGTTGGCATTAGAGTCTGCAACTCTCCTGGCTTCTCTGTAGTTTGTGTGAGTGACAATACATATACTTTCAAAAGCACTTCATGGTTTTTCTCAGATTGCAGTAAATGTAAAATCTTGTTATATGTATATGTACATATGTAATGTGTTTTTTAATTCAGAAATAAATCTATATAGTTAAAAACTATTGTTATGTTTAATTAAAAGAGAAGTTGACATCAATTTGCATGTCATTTTACTAGGAAATACAAATAAAGTGAAAGCCAATTTCAATGCCTGAATTCAACTGCATTCATATAAAAATCAGAAACACAATATCCAAACCTAAACTCAAAACTCAATCCATTTAAAGTTTTTCAGTTAAAATCATTCATTAATAAGGTCTAGTAGGCTCTGGTCTCCCCAGCATTGATGTTACAGTCTGATAGAAAGTTTGGTACTTAAGGAGGCACATCCACTGCTTCAGGTCACATGGGTATTATTTAGTGTGCATGATATTTAAGATTAATTTTTAATATAGAAAATATCCCAGATATTAGAAACACCACCATAGTGATTTCCATTTTGAATACCCAGGATAAATCACATGGTGTGGTCCCCATCTCCCCCACAGCTCTGTGATATTTTTCTTGTGGAAAATTTGGATAAAATCTGAATCAAGGGCAGCCCTAAAGGAAGGTGAAAAAAAGTCACCAAAAGGTGACTTAACCTGAGAAAGGTGTGTGGAAGAGAAGAGAGGGCACAATTGCCAGGCAATATCAAAATGTAATCTAGGATCATGGGTTGCCCATTCTTTTTCCCATTACCACCTAAAAGCTATGGGTCCTGGAGAAACATGCTGTCTCTGCAATTGAGCTGAAATTTTCACAGATACTTGAGGTTTCAAGTGTAAATCTTCTTAGACTTCCAAATGTTTGTTAAAAATATATTCTTAGGAGAAAAAGAAATTCAAATATTTTAGACCTCCTAGCACACCTACAAAATACATCTATGCCTAATGCTTAGAACAACTCAGACGATTAGAAGGCCTAATTCTTTTCCATTATTACTGTAGCACACTTAATAGCCTGTGCTGCCCTGCAAAAGTGAATGTACCTTCCTAAGCATTCCAGAGCCAAGGGGTGGGTGGGCATCTGAATTACTTTCCCATTATTTTACATAGATGTCACGGTTTTTATGTCAGTGACCCTCACTCAACCCCCTTCAACTTTGCAGCCTTTCTTCTGCTTTAGTTCCCAGGGAGAGAGTTGCTCCCTGTGGCTGAAAGCCATCTCCCCACTGTATGGTCCTGGGATGCACTCCCCGTTGATAGATATAAATGATCACTAACTGGCAATAGTGAAACCGTGGAGACCCCAATTAACTAGAACCTTCAAATGAATGGACAGGTTCTAATTAGCTACTTGGATTTCACTTTTCTTATTATTACTGAGAATTAAGCAAGACTCAACATTTGCTCCTGAAAATTTTAAATGACTCTACTTTCCTACCTTAGTAAGTATAGTACAGGGAACAAGATTATGGAAGTTGGGTTGAATCTGTACAGGCTCCAGGACATTCCCAGGAAGTTGATTTTTAAAAAATAAATACATAAATACCTGTTAACAGCTTGTTTTCTTGTCATTTGCCTCTTCCTTCTAAAAGGAGAGTGTAGCAAAAAATAAATAAATAAAACTGGTTAATTGAGAATTCTGGTTAGTTAGCTTCCAATTAATCAAGGCTTTATTATATTTCACAAAAAAAATCTTCTTAAATTCTGCAGATATTTTAGATAGGTTACACACAATGAAACACCAGCAGGGAAGAGCACAAAGAAGGTAGGAAAGCCTGAATTGCTATCAGATAGTGTTTTAAATACATGGATAATGTTATTACATTTCTAGTCTAATCCCCATTGAGTAAAGAATAATGTGAAATGTCATGTGTTTTAGGGCTTTTCTATATATGAAGGCAAGGAAATAAGGTTATAGATTTCTGTTGAAGAAAATGGCCTCGGGTCGTAACAATTCCAAAAAAAGATTCAGCAATATTATGTCGTTTCCCTTTCTCTCAAGAGCCTTCCTTCCCATCCCATTGGGTATTCCAATACTTTTTCTTGGGGGGGGGGGGCCGGGAGGAATCCCCTTTAATTTTTTTTTTTTAATTTGGCCAACAGAATGATGAAAGTAAGCCAATATCAATGTTGTGCCTATTTCCTAAACATGGAGTCATTAATCACACAGCTGACTATATACTTATTTCTGGAGTAATACTGAACTATCTTACATTTTCCCTGCAAGGGTTACACATGCACACACTCGCACACACACACAGTTATACACACACCCACACAAATAAATTAAACACATAGAAAAGAGATTAATAAGAGAGGAGGTAGGAGTAAAGGTGAGCCTTTTTTCACCCATATAATTAGCTTAGTTAACAAAACAACATTCTTTCCAGTAATGTAGTAATTCCCAGTATTCCCCAGCTCTTTAAGGAAGAACAGTTAAATCTAAAGTGACATACTAAAGAAAACTCCAGAGACTATAATCTTGCTCTTTCGACTCTTAGTGCATTTCTTAGTAGGATGGAAACATGAACCTCCCTATAATGCCCACTACAAATATATGTACATGGTTCATCACCCCGTCGTAATCTCTTCTTCACATTCAATTATCTCTTCAATTCACAATTATTTTTGTGAAGAGTCTTTCAGGATTTTTGTTGTTTTGTTTTGGTTTTGTTTGTTTGTTTGTTTCTGAAAAGCAACTGCTTCTTTGCTCAAAGGTCTGTAGAAAAATGTTTAAATAAATACATGCAAACATGTACCTGGTGTTGCTAGAGAGAGGAGGTGGGAGTGAAGATGAGCCTTTTTTCACCTACTCTTATGTTCTGTCACTTCACTGCCATTGCTTTACAGATATTCGATCTTGCTTTACAGTTCACTCCGCCAATCTCTTTTGAGATGACACTTTTCTTAAATAGAATACACTCATATGTACCAAGTCAATGATAATGCATCCTTCCTTAATCCAATGAGCTATAAATTACTGGATTTGAGGGCTTTTGTTTACTGTTACCAAAGATCCCCTTCTTTTACTTATAAAACTCAACAGACTTTTTTGTGTCTACCACTATATATACATATATATATACACACATATATATATAATTATTCTAAGCCCCCCAAAATATAAAAAAAAAATTATTTAAGTCTCCTATGGCATGGGCTTTATAGATTATTTAAACTTAGACTGTAAAATTCTGACTACTGAGAAACATTCTTGTTAGAATTATCTAATAAATATATAAATGCCCATGAGTTAACTGTCCTTTTATTAAGGATTTAATTATAAGTTTAGTTTGATATATGAAAATTTCTCATTTGCCTTGTCCAATATGAGGAATGTATTTTACAATACTGCTTAATGCTGGTTATAACTCTAGCACTATAAGGCCTACAAGTTAAATATATATACTTTATTTTTGACATTCTAAATAAAATGTGACTTTAATACTTCTGAATTTGTTCTTTTTGTGATGTCAGCTAGTTCATTTAAAAATTTTTTTTTATTGTAACATAGCTGATTGTACATATCTGTGGGGTACAGCATTGAATATCAATACCTGTGTGCAATATGTGATGCTCAAATCAGGATAATTAGTATATTCAACATTATACAATATAATCTTTTTTTGTGGCCCTTTACCAATTCCTCCCTTACCCCCTTCCTCTCCCTTTCCCATCTCTAATACTGAGTTCTGTTCTCTCCTGTCAAAAGTTCAATGTAGTATTGTGCTTGTTGTATCTTTCTTTCTTTCTTTCTTTCTTTTCTTAGCTCTCACTTATGAGTGAGGATATGCTGTATTTCACTTTCTGTGCCTGGATTATTTCACTTAAAATAATTTTCTCTAAGTTCATGCATGTTGCTGTGGATGACAGAATTTCATTTACTTCCTTGTACTTTACTAAAATAATCAACATTTTAGAAAATTTTATTAAACAAGCAGATGATGCCACTAATATAATCAGGTCAGTACAGAATAGCTTATAATATTAAGAAAATCATTGTGGTTCCCTGGAGTCGGCCTAGAATGTTTCATATCTCTTCTAATTCCTCTTTTTCTACTAAAGTTTGCTTTTTGCTGCCTTTCCCCTCTTCTGAGTCTGGCTATAAAATAAAAGACATGAATAAGTGGACCTAAACTTCACTAAAACTTCTCTTTGTGGCTAAAATATACATACACATTCTTATGAAGCCACTAACAAAAAGGGGTTACACACAGTCAAGAACCTTGGGTCAGATACTATACTCCACATACCACTATCAACAACAGTACTATAACCAACCAGCTCCGATCACCATCACTGCTGCACTACAACAGGACACTGATTAACCTTACTTTAGATAGATGCTCCCCCTAGGTACAAGTGATGACCAGAAGGTGAGACACAAAAAGTTAATCATTGAAAGCACACTGTATTCTGAATTAGTCAAGATCATTTTTACCCTGTACCACTGAAAAATAAGTTTTCATACTTTGATTCTTTCAACTTTTGGTGTGTGAATGCAAATCTCAATGAAGTTAATGGCAGTGATTGCTACCCAGTCTGCCCATCTTCAATTGGAGTCAATTTAGAAGAAGAATCAGAGACATGTAATTCCCAGTTTTGAAACCTAAACTCAGACCACAGAATCACATTTAATAATACAGAGAAATAGCACACAAAATATATGACAAGAGGCAAAAAAAAATACCACAAAGTAAGGAGTCCAGTTAAAAACTCAGATTCATCGGATTTAAGTATAGTATTTTAGTCTTTTTGAGGATAAGCTGAAAATTCACTATCACATTGAATAGTAAGTTCAACTTCTGATGTGAAGGTAACTAAACAGTGTGCTCCTTTCATTAATTCTTCAAACAGGAATAAGTACTTAAAACAGAGCATTTTAAAAATACAGTCAACCTTTCAGTTTGCTATGGGTCAAATGTGTCCCCTAAAAGTTCATGTATTGGAGACTTGATCCCCATTGTAACAGTTTTAAGAAGGTGGGAAATCCTATTAGGGTAGTTGAAGGGTGGGGCGTTTGAGAAGTGATTGGATCATGAAGACTGTGCCCTCCTGAATGGAGTGATCTATTCATGAACTAATGAGTTATCATAGGCGTGGTTATGATGACTTTATAAGGAGAGCAAGGGAGAAAGTTAGCTCTCTTGCTCAGGCCATTCTGGCCATGTGATACCCTGCGTCGCTATGGAGAGTCATCACCAAGAAGGCCCTCACCAGATGTGCCCCCTGGACCTTGGACTTCTCAGCCTTCAAAATTGTATGAAATAAATTTCATCTCTTTATAAATTACCCAGTTTCAGGTATTCTGTTATAGCAACAGAAACAGACTAATACAGAGGTTATCTCCAAGGGATTTCAAACCAGATTCTAAAAACTTTAGTGAAAGTGTTGGTGGGTAGTAGAAGGAAAGACAAGGGGGAGCCATTCCCTTCCATCCCTTCAATTAGTGCAGCTCTTCTCTTTCTTATGTGATGTATTAGGGGTGCCTGAATTGCTTTGGTTGACTACTTACCACCACCACCATTTAAAAGATGAGGAAATTAGCCCCTGATATGTTCCATTATTTGGCCAAGATCACAAAGCAAGTTAGTGTCAGAGGTCTACTGATTCCTGATTCACAGCTACTGCTCCTAAATTTGTCACTCTGCTTACTCTACTGGACATTAGGAAACTACTTCTTGAACTCACCCCCCCCCCAAAAGACTGTCATATCTATTTTATCCTCGACATAATAAAGTCGATAAACATGACAAACACATATACTTAGTAGAAGACACGAGATTCGTAGCTCCCTTGATCTCTAGGCCAGCATTCTTTCTGCACTACACTGCTTTTAAGCAGAAGATATAAACTGGCAAACAAGGTCTGTCAAATATGTTTTGTTTAGTCTGCGCAGTTTTGAAAATCTGGAAATTTTTTGAAAATCTATGAATTTCAAGATTCTCTTAAAAAATGAAAAATGAAAGAGCTGGCATTACTGGTTCCCCAAATTTCTTATGACCTTACACCTGGCCCTCTTAATGAATTTATGTTATCTCCCTGGCCCCAGTAGGAATTTGAGTTTTATGGCTACTATTTTAAAGTTTGTGGGTTTATCTTACCCAAACATTAGTCAATTTTTCTAAAGTGTGGAATTTCTGGAAACTTCCATGCATGTGCAGTCTACTGATTGAGAGTTTATTAAAAATGCTAGATCATTTATCTACCTAAAAAAATTGTACACACTTTCTTTAATGAAAAAAGACAAGCCTTTAACCCTTAAAATTGACAACATTACATACAGGAAAGCACCTAAAGCAAGTTGTGCTAGATGAAAATAGATTCAATAAGAAACAAATCCTGATTACATTCATAGAAACAGTATCATTCAATCAGAGTAGTAGCCATATACTTAAAATTTTGAAAGATTAATAAAAATATTTCCTATGCTTTGAAACAATAGTCAGCTGCTAATTTGGCATATACTGCCATATTTTGAAGACTATTAAATTAGGCTTTAGCTGTGCCTTACACAGAGAAGATCTTTTAATCATGTAATTTATTTCTCTGGTCCAATACAATAAACAAAATTTGGTTTGGGAATAAATGTAATAAATGAAGAGAGTATAAGTCAAGCAAAGTCTCTCATCCTCACCCAACCTCATCAGCAGGAGATAAATTGCCAGTAAACATGTGTTGCTAAAACTTTTAAAGGTTATCTTCAGAGACATGATCAAATCACGTTAACTGTTGTGTTTCTACTGTTGGAGTGTTTAGGGGATTTTCCTCACTCTTAGTTGATAACTTTATTTTATATGTCAATTCTTGCTCTGTAGTACCTGGTTGAAACTATGTAATCTCTTTAGGAATCCTAAAAATTCTTTGGTGAACACGTAGGTTAAAAAAAAACAAACTAAAAACTAAAAATATCTTTCTTTTAAAAGTATACAAATAATGGCCTGCATATTTCAGGCTTATTTAAGTTTCTAGAAGGCATTCAAACTCTTGGTCACTTAAATCTCCAAAGACACAACCTTCTGAATCAAGGTCAAAACAATTAAAACTGACCATTTTCCTCCTTTCAGAAATTTTTCTCCTAGAATTATTTCGGAATAACAAAAACTTTGATTATAACAAATATTTGCTTCTTCTGATGGTGCATAAGTTTGAGTTGTTTACAAGTCAGTGAGATTTAAAGTCAGAGTATAGAGAAAAAAGAATAGGAAAATTTAATATGAAAAGGGGTGATGGTGAACATAAATGAACCTATGGAATTTTATTTTTTATTCATTTGTAGGAAGTGGGGTTTAAGGATGTCTGTGTGTATGTGTGTGTGTGTTGTGTGTATACTTTGAATGCAAGACTCTATGCCAATTGTCCCTGACAGATGATCCTTTATACAAACAGTATTTTATCAGTCCAGTCTGAGAAGCCTCAGCAGTTTCAACTATATTTCTCATATGTCCTACAATAACAAAGAATCTCAGAAATAGGATTACAGTTCATAGAATCGAATGTTTTTTTCAAGGCAATGTTCACAAAAAATCAGAATAACTTGTTATTCTCATGCTACAATAATAATTATTTATGTGTACAATATGTGTATATGCCCCACCAAGGATTTCACCAGTTAGATATCTTTAGTGACACTATGAATGCATCCCAAATATATTTTCAATAATATTCTTTCACATATTCAAACTTGGTAAATATCAGTCACATGCATGAACTCTGATTATTAGATAACCTACATGAAATCATTTATACTGTATAAAGATTTTATGTTAAAATTCCTAAAAACCTTCATAAACTTTAAATTACTTAATATTGTGGCATCTTTGTCCACAATGTTAACGTTGGAAATTTATCTCCTTGTAGGTTTGGCTAAATACACCATGGGTGACCCTGTGAATCTTGTCCTTTGTTCTGTGTGTAGGTTCTAACTAGCCTCTTGTAAGGGATTTTTTTCAGTACTGTTACACTAGTTATATTTCGGGTTTTCCAGTTGATGATCATGTTTTGCTAGTGCATGTTCAGAATGACTCGTGGAAAACGCTAAGGAAATGCTCGAAAAGCCAAACAAAACATTTATGTCAGATATATATTACAGCCCTTGAAACACTGAATACAGTCACTGATTTATAAGCTTTCAATTAGCTTTGGGTTTGATGGTTTGATATCACACTGAGATGATAATAAATTGGCTTACTTCCTAAATAGTATGCTGCTTATGTGAAGAACTCAGTGTCAACCTCCAACTCTGAATTGTTGATTAAAATGGTGTTTCCTTCATAACACTTATCACAATGTGTAATTATTTTATCTATTTACCTGTTTTAGGTCTATCTTCTTCATGAAAACGCAATCTCCATAAAAGAATAGGTTAGGTTTATTGTTTACTGTTTCACTCCAACACTTAACACAGATCCTGGCATGTAGTAGTCCTCAGTAAATATTTGTCAAATGAAATGAACATTGGCCATGTTAAGGGACTCTTCACTCTTATTCAAAATCATCGCTGCAGAGTCTTCAAGCTTATTTTCATAAAAATATTTTTGAAAATATTTCATAAACCTGAAAACATTTCATAAAATATTTTAAGAATCTGTTTCTACTATGAAATGCTGATTTACATCATTGATTATGGCACATGATTTGTATAAGGACAATAATGGTGTTTTAGAATCTGAGTAAACTTTCTCTGAGTAGACAAAGTTGATCAGAAACATTATGAGCTCAAATTTATTTGATGGCATCAAATATAATGAATTGTTGATGGGTGAAAAATATATAGATTCACTATAAAGTTATTCATAATGAGGAAAGTATTCTAAAATTTATTTTAATTATACCTTAACTTTTTCTAACATCTAGCTTATTTGTCTAATGAAGCCTAAATTAATGTGAAAAGTTGACAGTGCTGTAAGCAAAACTCAGCTAAGCTGTTTCTAAGAAAATGAGTTCATTTGCCAATTGATCATTCTGGTAATCCTATCTGGTTTACTCTAGCTGCAGATTAAAACAATCAAGCAGGGTCAGAGCAAAGGAATCTTGGGCTAGGCATGCTCTTAATGTATTACTGAGGGGTAAGAGTGGGAATGAAGAGGATTACTTATTTAAAAGTCTGATAAATCTCTCATGTTCATACACTTCCTTAATCCCTGACGACTACTCTACTATTTGGAAATAATAAAATTAAATTAAATTAAATTAAAATAGGACTTATGATCAAGATGGCAGAAAAGACGGTCCCCAGCATCACCCTCTCTCACAATCAACAATTTACAACTATTAAAAAGCAACAACTGCCAAGCTGGGGCCACTAGAGCTCAAGAGAAGAAGAGGAGAGACCTATGGAGTTTATGAAGGCAGGAGAAGCCACAATGAGAGAAGGAAAGGACTGCTCCAACCATTTGGAGTCCTGATCACTTCAAGGCTGGCCCTGGTGAGCACATGGAGCAAGAGCTGGCAAAACCTCCTGCTGTGTCCTTCATGTGAAGTTGCTTGGAGGCTGCAGGGGAGAAGAGGGCCTTGGTGGCCCCAGGCCAGCAAGACCACTAATAGGATTCCTGTGGACCCACGTAGGAGTGAGGGCCACAGACAACTGAAAAAAGGAGCCACTCAGAAGCCAGTG
This sequence comes from Galeopterus variegatus, assembly GCF_000696425.1. NCBI lineage: Eukaryota > Metazoa > Chordata > Mammalia > Dermoptera > Cynocephalidae > Galeopterus > Galeopterus variegatus. The sequence continues at coordinate 546,504 of NW_007727716.1, read as the reverse complement.
AGTCATTGCAAGGGACCAGTGCATGGCCCATCCCACGGGAAGTGTTTGGAGTTCAGGGGGTGGGGGAGACGGGCCCACCAGGGGAACATTGGGGCACAGCATGGGTAGCTGATCTGCCCCCCAATCAGCACAGGAACACTCAGTGGAGACTGGTCTAATATAGAACTGCAGGGGATGCACTTTGCTGAAAAGACTCAGGCCTAGACCAAAGTTTCCACACAACTCAGGTGTATTGAACCTCACAAGACCCAGGAGTGCTTACAAGGTCAACAATTAAAACCTGAGCTGCACAAAAAGCCTTCCTCAGGGAATCAGCAGCAAAGCAGCAATTTAGCTCAACCACAGGTTTCAAGTGCTGGTTCCCACAGGAAGTTCTCCCATTTTAGAAGAAACCAGATGACAACAAATTAGTTCCAGTGCAGAGTTTAAGTGGTGGGAATAGTGAATAATCCAACACAGAACTGAAAGGAAAAACAAAAAACCCATGGATCAGAAACAAAGTTCTGATATTAACCAGTAAAGGTCTAACACCACCAAAGAACACCTATAAAACCTAGAAGGACTGAGCATCCCCTAGCTCCCAAGCTGGGGTGGGGAGGACTGAGGGCCTCAGCCATACCCCCACAATATGCACATCCAGCCTAGTGACAACCACGGAGCTGCTGCCAGAGTGCCCCAGACTCCTGAGCCAGGGCAGTGGGGGTCTGAGGGCCTCAGTCATGCCCGCCCCTGACGTCCACATCCAGCCCAGCCATGACCACCCCACACCCAGAAGCCCCCTGGGCTCTACTGCTGGAATGAGAGGGGTGCCGTGGGCCTCGACCACCCCCCTTCCTCCTTCCTCTTCCTCTCACCTTAACCCCCTCCCCTTTCTCTTCTCCCCCCTCCCCAACTGCTCTGCAACATCTTAGAAGGTAAAAAAATAAGAATTAATTAATTAATTAATTAAAAATAAAATAAAATGCATGTTCCTTACCAATTAAGAGAACAGAGGCAGATACTAAAAATTACAAATGATTACCTTTTGAAACACTTGATATAGCTTGTTTACAGGTTCAAAAATCTCATTTTTAAATACTCCTTAGTGTTGTATAGTTTTACAGTTAACAGAGCATTTTTCCTCCGTTAACTAATGAAGTGCAAATATTCTGTGCACAAAAGTGGGTTTGAAACATTGTCACACTTTTATGTATGTAGAAATTAAGACTGTAGGGCTTTTTATCTGATTTCGTGTTCCTCCATTTTTTGCTGACAATATTTGTCTGAACGTGACTGAATCATCCTATTATCTTGATACTTTTTCCTTTCCAAACTGAGTTATTTTTATGTTATGCAAAGAAACAACTTCTTTAAGAATTGAAAAAAAGCTCTTCAAACATGCTTACAATTGCTAACAGTTTGCATACTGATCCCATAGAGGCTACATTTATCTCCTCATCCTATCATAGCAGCTTCTTAGTTCAATATTTATTCTACAAATGCTTACTGATCATCAGCTATGTACAAAAGGCTCTGTGCTATGGGCTATGGAGAATACAAAGATCTTCAACCATAATCCCTGACAGCAAGAACACTGCAATCTAAAAAGAGATATTAATTATGACCACAAATTGTTACATTGAAAGTCTGTGAGTGATAAGTACTACACAATTTCCTGGCACATAGTAGGCACTCAATCTATATGATTAATGAATGTTGAATCCATGGGTGATATAAACTACATGCTATAAGAATTTAGAATATGAAGGTATTACTTTTTCCTGGAGTGGTCAGTGAAATCATTATGGAAAAAATGAAATTTCATTTGGGTCTTGAAAGATAGCTTTTGAAGAACAAAGGCTGAAAGAGAACAATGCTTTAGGAAGTTGAAACTGCCAGGATGTACAGAATAAATTGTTATAAGAGAGCTGGGAGGCAAGGAGATCAAGCAGGAGTTTACTCCAGAATGGTGGGGATGAAAATCAAAAGGAAAGGACATGTGCAACAGGAAGTCTAAAGCCAGCATTAATATCAACTAAAGCTTAATTTAACATGAAAAACAAGTATAGGATGGAACAAAGGAGAACTCTGAGCTTATTACTTTGTCTCCATGAAAAATTACTTTCCAAGTTCCATAAAACCAAACTATAAGTGAACTTTTGAACAACCAGTTCTGGAAGGAGTGGTGTTAACAGAAAGAACACTAAACAAAGCATAAGAATACTTAGGTATTAGTCCCAAGTAGGCAACTAGCTAGCTGTGTGACCATGAGCAAATCACTTTCCATCTCTACATCTGTGAGGAGACTGGAGTTGGTTTGGTCAGGCCCTCTTGCCTAGGTATGACTCATACCTGGCTGGGTATGACTCAGCACATGCGTTGTAAATAAGTTACGTAAGAGTAGAGTTGGTGCACGTGCACACCTGTGTATCCCCGGGCTTGTTGCAGCTATGTGTGCTTTGGCATGCAAGTACAGCGGCTCTGAACCACTGGTCAGCAGAGCTCGTGTCTGAAGAATAAAGCATGTCCACTTTGCTGATGGCTACTCAGTTTTTCTTTTGCTTACCTGACTCATGACCTGCACAGGACAGGGCAGAGGGGTCTGTGATCCGGCCCAACAATTGGCATAGTTTCGGCAGGATGAACAGGTAAGGGAGCCATGAGCCCTTCGGGAGAGGGAGATATGGCTGCCCTCAAGCATGTGGTACTTGGTGGCAGCGTTCCTGTGGACTTGGGCTCGACTGAAAACGTGGGACCAAGTGGATGGATCCCCCAAGAGCATAGAGGAAGCTCTCAGGGTATTGAGCTCCATGGTGAAAGATGAGGATTCCCAGAGAATGGCTGGCCAGATGGGCTGTACTGCAAGCCAGTACAGACTGGGCACTCCATGAGGCAGCAAGGCAAAAGGCAGACATGCTGGAGAATGAACTACAGGAACAGGTTACCCCCGTTCCTGAAGATGAGGATGATGACGACCCTGAGGGTGCATTGGGAGAAATTGTGTCTCCTTGCACGACCTGTTGTGCATCAGAAACAGGCAAACCCCTAGCTGTTTTGCTCCTACAGTTGTGGGACCTAGGGGTGGATGACAAGTGTACAGCGTGTGTTAGTGTTGGTGGACACCAGCACAGAATGTAGCCTGAAACATGGCAACCCAGATAAGTTTCCAGGGGCCACAGTGAATGTTAATGTTTGTGGGGGACAGACTATTACAGTCAAAGATGTTTCTTTACTGCTGAGCATTGGACGATTGTCCCCTCATGTATATACTGTGTATGTATCTCCTGTATCCGAATACATCTTGGGTATAGATGTACTTTATGGGTTATACCTGCAAACAATGGTTGGAGAATTCCAGGTGCAGATACAGACAGTAAAGCCTATGCTGCGGGGACGTGTCAAGTATGATCCACAGGTGTTACCAACGCCAAGGTGTGTGTGGTCAATGTGAAACGCTTGCTGGGAGGACGTGTGAAGATAGGTGCCACTATATTGGAGCTAGAAAAGGTCGGCATCATTCATCCCACACAGTCCCTTTAACACCCTGTTATGGCCAGTGAAAAAACCTGATGGCACCTGGAGGGTGACTGTGGACTATCGGGAACTAAACAAAGTACTGCCTCCTCTGCACACAGCTGCGCCTTCAGTTCACGACTTGACAGATCAGCTGACAACTCAGCTAGGAACTTATCATTATGTACTAGACCTTGCAAATGCTGTTTTCTCTATCCCGATCTCAGCTGATAGCCAAGATCAATTTGCCTTCACCTGGGAGGGAAGGCACTGGACTTTTCGGGTGTTACCCCAAGGCTACCTGCAAAGCCCAACCATCTGTCATGGTTTACTGGCTGGGGACCTAGCCAGGTGGACTAGGACCAGCATGATTACAATGTTTCATTACATAGATGATGTCTTGACTAACCTCTGATTTTCTTGCAGATTTAACCAAGGCAGCTCCAATGCTGCTAGGCCATTTGGAACAATATGAGTGGGTCGTACATAAGGGTCTTACCCTTTGGATATGTACTTGGAAATATCAGTGGTGACTGGTAGGTCACCAGCCCCTGTGGGGGCAAGCCATGTGGCAGGAATTATGGGATTTAGGACATGGAAAGGAAGTAAGTCTTTTCCATGTCACAGGACATTCCCCCTTAGCCAGTCCAGGCAATGATGAAGCTGATGCACTGGCTAAGGTAAGATGGCTGGAGAGAGCCCCAGCTACTGATGTAGCTGGGTGGCTACATTGGAGAATGCAACATGCTGGCTGCAAGATTGTGTGGTCAATGGCCCAATGGATGCCACATAAGCCCGAGAAAGAATGCCCCTGATGGACAGATGTACCCTTGATGGTTCACCAGGTGCCACATGCAGATAGGCAGAAAACCCAAGAGAAAGATGCTCCTAACATGGTGGCAGGTGAATCTTGTGGGATCACTGCCAAAGTCAGAGAACTATAGGTATACTTTCACAGCCATTGATATGGCTACTGGTCTGTTTGTATGGTCTAGTAAGGCCCCGGACCAGGTAAGCACTATTAAGGTGTGGAATAGCCTTATGGCCATGTACGATCAGCCCCCAGTCATAGAGAGTGATAATGAAACTCACTTTACCGAACATGAAGTACAGAAGTGGGCTTCTCAGTTGTCCATTCAGTGGAACTTACATGTGCTGTATCATCCCCAGGCAGTGAGAATGATTGAACAGTCCAATGGTCTTCTGGAAAAGGGACTAAGGCTATCCGCCCAACCCCATCCCTGAAGGGGTGGACACGGCAGTTATGACCAAAAGTCAGGATCTTAAATGAGAGACCCCACAAGGGCAGGCCCTCTCCAGTGGAGGCTCTGTTGCATAGAGCCACAGCACCTGTTCCTGCAACCATTCTTCCCAGGCTGGTAAGCTGGCACGTATTCTGCCAGAGGGACAAGAACTCCCTCTATTGGTGCCAATAACTTTTTTGTCTTTTTGCCCATAGTATTGTGGCTGCAGGTCCAGAGTCAACTGGACACATACATACATTCGTGTGGCCAATGTGTCAGCTTGCTGAATATGCACCAAGTTTCCTACCAGTGTGGCTGCAGGATTCCTGTGGAAAATCACCCCAACAACGACTACCAGCTGGACATGTGTATGGGTGGGGTTTTCATGGCTAATAGTTGAAAGGATAGAGCTACGAGGACAAGCCTCAAGGTGTATTGAATGTACAATAAGTACAGAGCTTATATGGATGCACGGGTCAGCCATCCTCAATAAGGGAACATCATGGAAGATCTCAGTCACGTAGACTGTACAGCGAGAGACCCTAAAGGAATGGAGTGTGAGGAAAGTGGAGTTGGTTTGGTCAGGCCCTCTCGCTTCATATTCAGCTGCGTTAAGAGTAGAGTTAGTCACATGTGTGCCCGTGTACCCCTGGGCTTGTTGGCACTTTTGTGTACTTCGATATGGAAGACAGCAGCTCTAAACCACTGGTCAGTGGAGCTCGTGTCTGAAGAATAAAACATGTCCACTTTGCTGGTGGCTACTCGGTTTTTCTTTCACCTACCTGACTCAGGACCTGCACAGAACAGAGCAGAGGGGTCTGTGATACAGCCCAACAACACCCTAGTATCCTTATTTGTAAAAGCAGGTTGGATTGGTTGACCTCTCCAGCCCACCAAAGCTCAAATACCCTATAGTTCTCTGATTCCTAAATTGTTGACTACCTGCCGACGATACAAGTAGATTACCCTGAAATTTCTCTGAGAAGTCAGTGGCTATTGCAGCTTAGTTACCACTGCTGAGACATATTGTTTTTCCTTTGATTCATAAATAGTTATTGCAATACCTGTTAGTGGTAGTCAACAAAAGGGCATATCTTTTCTATATTTCAGAAAAGCACTGATGAAAATCCTTCAGACATTCTGCTTCACAGAAGAAATCAGTAGAGCATTATTCTGTTTGCATGGTACGCAAAGATGGACTTGAAAAGCTGAGAAGCCTCAGTCCGTTTGTTTCAGCAAGTTTCTCTTCTGTTGGAATTTATGCATCTGTGTTACAATAATCTCTAATGTAATAAACAGAGTGGATATTATCTATCTATATGTATATAGAAGTGAGTTTATATTATTTTCACTTAAATCTTCTTCAACCTTTGCTCTTTAAAGGTTACAGAAACTCAGGATTCTATCCTGTCTTCACAGCTCATACCTTGTAGTCCTAAGGTCAGTTTAATTCCCCTTTTCGTATGCTACATCTTTTTTTAAAAAATACGGAAACCAGAACTAAACATAATATTCTAAGTGGGGTTATATGAATGTTATAATATCAAATATCCTGCAGATTTTTAGGTCTTTGTTAAAAGCATGCATGCAGGTAAAAATAAGGCTGTCACTTATCAAGAAAGCCACTGTTATTTTCGCTTCTCCTCCAGGCAGCTAGTTTTATCTTGGACTTCCTGACTGGAAAATTCCTATAAGTAGAGAGAATGAATTAGATCATTTGCCTAACAGTTACATAGAGAAAAACATGCCACTCCTACTGACTGCTGTCTACCATCCCACTTCACCTTGCTTATATAAAAGTGAAAGGACATAGCAATATGTACATATTCATCTATTTATTAGTATGTTCAGCATGACCTAACCCCATGAGTGTGTGCTGATTTTTATCATTTAAAATACAAACAACAAAAAGGAAGACCCCAAACTAATTAATAGCTCCTTGTAGTACCTAGCAAAAGACCATGTACACAAAAGCACCTGATTACAGTATAGTGAAAAAGTGGTTATAATGAACATTTAAAAGGGCTGTGAAACTTCCTGGCCCTTTCCTCTGTTGTGATTTGAATAAGTTACTGTATTCCTTTCTAATGGTAAAAATCAGGTCAAATAATATGCTAATCTTAATATTAACCCTGGCCACTTCTCTTTTTTCTCATTTTTTAAACATATAAGCTGACTTATGGCTCTTTGCTCTCTGCTCACCTAGGACTTTGTGTGTGCCCCTGTTAGAGCTCTCCGTCATATGTTCATCTCCCTCACTAGGCTGCAATTCCTTAAGAGCAACAAAACCTAGCTAAACACCCCCTGGATAACAAGATCAGCCTAAACATTATAAAACAGTATTAAAGTCTTTGGAAGACACGTGTTTGATAAGAACTCTTTGGGATGATAGTATTGACTTAAAAATGTAACTGTCGAGATAAAAGCTCATGTTTGCCAGGTCCTATATTGTCTTCCCTATATCGTCACACCCTTTTCACTTTATGCAATGAAATATTGCTTTTTAATGGAAGTTTAAAAATAATCTTCATTCCTTTATTATGTTTTTTATTCCCCAGATACTGATGAACACTACTAAAATCTTTAAGAACAAAGAGTTTGAATTTTTGACACTCTTTGGTTTTAATACTTTTTATCTTGTTGCAGTGCAATAAATTTTGAATTACAGAAAATTTCCTCCAACTGAAATTTCCTTCCCTAAGGATTATTGTATTCCTTCCGCCCCCCTCTATATTTAGTTTTCTGTTGCCTCAAACGTGTACCACATTGTCTGGGGTTTTTTTATGCATTTTTTTTGCCTCTATCTCTTGATCCCAATCTAATTAAGGAGTAATTTCCCTTTGGTGAAAATCAATATATTGACACTGTCTTCTATTTCAGGTGTCAACTTCAGTGTTTTAGCAGAATCAGACAGACCCACCAACTAGTCTCCAAATAAGACTTCCAATAAATGGGTATCCAGGCAGCTTATTCAAATATAAGCCTCTTAGCTAACTCCAAGTCAAGGGTTATGATTAGCACTAAATGAGTACCTATGCAGGCTGTTAGCTATTTCACTACCTAATATTTCCTGTTGGCCATTCTGTTTGTTTAAGTGACTAGTGGATGTAGTCTCCTTTCCAGAAGCTGTCTGTATTATTCCTTTCTATAATTACCCTTTTCAATTTATCAATTACTAGAGGTTACTCCCAGAACTGTCTTCTCAAAGAATGCATAAGCATCTTCATTATTCAAACATAGTGGTGTGTACACTCATATGCTCCAATATGTGTTCCCTTATGTCTAAAACTTCACAAGGCATGCATCTTTTTCTTCTGAAGGTTCATCAGAAGTCATGCCACTGGGTTTTGGAGAAAACTCTTCCCATCACTGAGTTTCTTACTTCAAAAAAATTGTTAAAGGATGAAAAATTGAAAGAACAACAAAAGAACAAAGAATAAAAAGAACTCTCTCCTGTTAATTATGGGAATATAAATCATTGGTAATGGAGAAGACTGGATACTCCCAGGCATGGGTTGTGGGTCCTTCCTACCCATTGCATCTCTTAATGTCTCTATAATCACCCCTTGCTTAGGACTCCCTAGAAATACATTCTTTCTCTCTCACACTGTATAAAGTGTGGCATTTCTCACTCTGAAAATCAAGGGATTTCAGACTGCCTCCTCATTTCTCCAGAGCAACTAGCCCATCCTTTTTTTCCTTCTACACATTGTAGCAATCCTATATGAAATTCGCAGTCTTTTACTGTGCTTATTTGTGAGGCTCTTGGTCTTATAGTAATCACATCTTGAAGAATGTCTTTGTATCTGTGAATGCCTTCTTCTAAAAATCACATGAAGTGGCAAAGAAAGACCACCCAGTTATTTCTGAAGGTGCATTCGTAATAGGAAACAATACATTTTTGCCATGCTCACAAAAAGCATGTCCTTATTACCTCACATTCACCATTACCCATTACAACTGCAGCAAACAAAAATGGAAAAAAGTCAATAACAATGTCACACAAAATAGGCAGACAGGCCTTAAAATCTTTACATACAAATTATAGAGTACTTAGGAGATGCGGGAAAGCTCAAAGGTGTTCAAAGACTTGACTTCCTTTTAAAAGCATCATCTTTAAAGGCTTTTAATAAAAAAGAAACTGATGTCCTATTTTAATAATCATTGAGTGCTAAAACCAAAAATTTAAATAAAAACTGTGAGCAGCAGCAGAATAATTGGGTTTTCTTTTAATTATAGGAAACAAAAGTATTTTGCAAATTACAAAATCCTACTAAATAAATAGCTTTTAAAAATTTTCTCCAAATACTATTGTGGTTCCAACATTTCATCTGCTAAACATAATACATGTATAGAATGCAAATCTACACACAAATGTATATGTGCTCCACCCTGAGAAACAGAATCTTAATACCAGACCCCGCGATTTTTCTGAATTATTTTCTGAGTAAAATATAATTTTATAATTAATGGTCATCATTAAAATATTAATTTTAGTCTCACTAATAGGAAAAAAATATTAGTGAAAGCAACCATGTATATTTACAATTAAGTATAAGCAAGCTGTCTCTGTAGCAAACTTCTGAAAATCAATTATAATATACTTTTGACAACTGTTTAAATGTTAGAATTACGAAATTTACTTCACCATATTGTCATATGACAGTATCAACTGGATCATTTACAAAATCAAAATATTTTAACACTAACCATATAATATTTGAGTAAAAACTTTTAAAGGATATGGGGTTGTGAGAAGGATGATCATGACACAGAAAATTTGCTTTGCAATCTATTTGAAGCACCAAGAACACCTTTAAAAAGGGAACAATTAGACTAAAGTCAATTTCTTCTTTAATTCTATCTTTTAAAAAAACTTATGAAAATCTGACTCCAATAAAGCACCTAAAAGTGACACTGTAACCCTAAATTATTTGATAAGCTTAAAAATATAATCTAAACATATACTATATGTTTAACTGGGAAGTTTTTATTAAGGAAATATGCTACTAATTAGGAATAAACTCTAAGCAATTTGAACTTCTTGCCAAATAATTTTTCTCTAAAACCAGTTCTTTTTTTTTGTTGTTGAAAACTGGTCAGCAACATAACCTACATTCTGTCGTTATTTTCCTATACTCAAAGTAACAAAAGTGCCAGAAAACACAGAATTCGAACACTGAGTTTCAAGCCTATGCTACTTCACCACAGAATTTTTGCTAAATACTAGTGAACTGCTGCTCTCTAAGTATCATTATGATTTCTAGAATACAAGTATTGCCACAATTAAAAATTAGCCCAAATATTAAAACTAAAATATGGTACCATAAATCACCTATTTAGCAACTGGCACATCTACAATATTTTAGAGCCACTGTCTTTTCAAATTTCAGTAACTTGGTGACATATTGGAGTAATAAGCAGTTCTGTTTGCACTGGCTCTAGAAAAGGGAGAGATTAAGTGTCTAAGAAAACATGTAAGTGTACGTTTTCTTTCCACTTGAGACAATTATTATAAGGAAGTGGGAGAGTGTCACGGGATTAGGATTTTTCTCTGTCATTTGCAAAACAATTCCTCCAATTAATCCATGTCTTCATTGTACATCTCCTGTGAATATTTTTTCAAAACAATCCCTCTTTTTAAACTTTTTAATTTTATTTAGTATATGACTTTAAATTTACTTTATTTTAATGGTTTTAGATAAAATTCATCACCTTTACATTTTAGCCAATTTTTATTAAAGCTTATTTTTTGGCTATCTGCTTTTTCTGTCAGCTCTGGGTGGTGTGTGTGTGTGTGTGTGTGTGTGTGTGTGTGTGTGTGTGTGTGTGTGTGTGTATTTTAACATAAAGATGCTCTCGCCCTTTCTCTTTGAATTTATACGTCACAGTATAACTGAAATCCTGGACTCTAAATTCTACATTCATCTTGGCCCTGGGCTACAGTGACTTCTATACAATACTCCCAACTGGCTTTTTATTTGAATATTAAGGTTTAAACAGTATCTAGCACTGTTCCAAAGCCTAACACCTGTTAAACATGCAATAAATATTTGCTGAGTGAAAAGCAACAGTCATCCAAGGATTTTTCTGACAAAATCTCAGTATGTTTTGCCATAGGTATAATTATTTGTAGGTATTAAAGACGTTTACTAATATGGATCAGATGTTTGTTTACTCTTTCATAACTATTACAATTGTAAACATCAAGATAACATCTGGTAACTCAATTTTCTTATTTCTGAACTTAAAATGAATGTGGAGGTCTCTATTATTATTTAAATGCTGATGCTTTTGCATCTGCCATATTTAACTCAATACCTAGAAGAGAAAAATCGATTTATCGATTTATTTTATTCTGTTCCCTCCTGTTCAATTCAATTTTTATTTAAAAATATTTGTCATTCTGCCAAATGATATAAGTTGAACAGCAATTGCATACATGTTAGGATATTTTACAAGAACAAAGTTTATTAAGTTTATATCTCTATGTAATAGTGCAAATATGCTTGGATTTTTTAAATATAAAATTATTACAAAGTCTTAGTGGCACCAATTAAATTCACCATATCTTGTCAACTTGCAAATAAAACCCCTAAACACTGTACTTAATCATGAAACTACCTTATTTTATTGAGAGGAAAAATATTAACAGAATGAATGATAATCTTGCTATGATTAGATACACGGAAACACCATTAACTATCTTGAAGGGTACATCCTGTCATGAAATATCAAGAAAACTGTTGGAGTTCTCTTTTGGAAGCACTGGAATTAAATAATGAAATAAAAATTATTCAAAAGCAAAATATCATATATAAATTTAAAAATGTATCATTATTCCAATAACCACCACTCTCAGGTAAAATCACATTTTTAATACCTATGATATTAAGTATTATTCACAATTCGCCTTTCGCAACCTTAAACATTCTAACTAAAACTAAAAATGATAAGCAATAGGCCTTCACACAAATAATAAAATTATGTACAATTATTCAAGTTATATATTGTTTGCTAAAAAAGTGTTTAAAAAGCAGGAACACGATTGCCAGATGGGGCAGAAAAAAAGACAAGCTGTTCTTTCATTTCTGAGAGTTTATTTCAGGTTTAATATGTATTTCAAGTCAACAATGTTTGTGTTGATGATGGGTTTTTCAAGGGTCCCTGAGAATAACCAAAGCATGTACCATAATTCAATATATGCTCAGCAACAAAACACGCACATTCTGGATCATCACGTAAAGGTAAATATTAAAGTGCCACTAAAGTAGAATTTAATTTGTAACTTTCACTTCTCTTTTTGCCATTAGGGTAAAAGTTTTTTTTTTTAATAAATCATGTATTGTTTATATATCTGAGTTCGAATTTTCTGTTTGGGAAATCATTTAGCTTTAGCCTGTGAAAATTTTTCAGTACCAAAGAGATAAAGAGAGATTCAATGTCTGCTCAGGAAAAGATGAGAGATGCACTCAGATCAAAAAGAAATGTCCATTAACTGAAGGTATTGGTAAGAATGACATACAGTCACATAAATATCACTACAGAACTATTAACAGTAGGGTGAAAGCACATATTGTGTGGATACAATAAAATGTGAAAGTGTGCTTTTTCCTTAAATATTTATAGGTTCCTCAAACATTGAAAAACTCATTGATCCTATTTTCTTAGGGGGAAAAAAAAAGTAAAAGATGTTAATAAGAAATGTCCACTTTAATCCATGCGCTTGAATATGTGTATGTATGTATGCATAATACTTTACCCTCATGCTCCATATATCACTTGCACAATGTTTTATAGAAAGATGCCCAACAGAATGGATGTTTGTGGCAAAGGGGCAAAATCCTTGGGAAAGAGATCATTCTGCAGGGTAGCAGTGATGATGATACAGAAACATCTGATTCTATATTATTGTCATACAAAGGCTTCTAGTGCCTAAAGGAACAAAAGATACACAGACATATAACACATTATTCTGGATGCCATATAAATGATGAATATTTAATTAGAGAAAAACAATCATAGAGGAACCGCAAATCTAAAATAAACAGAAGAATCAAATGTGCTCACTAGGCAGGCGGAAGGAACCATTCCAGCCAGGTAAAATCTGAATTTAACATCTTTGTACCTTCCTCTTAGTCTTCTATGTGACCATACAAGCTTATGCTTTCTTTCTCTGGTCTAATAATATTAGAAAATCATGTGTTCTAGGATAATATAAAATGTCACGGATTATGGAGGGTGAATATTTTTAATGTATAGTATCAAAATGTAGCTCAGCTCACAGGTGTCACTTCATATAAAACTAGTATTGCAATATATTTTCATCTAAACTGTTCATATGACCATGTATTTTATTTTTAAGATGATAATAGCATTTATGTTACAAATCAGAATCAATATAAATTAATCTGAATTGCAATAAAATTACCTGTAAGAAACCAAAGGTACCCTTTTCAGTAAACACACACACACACAAGACAAAATACAGTGGTCTTATTTCTCCCTTTTTCTTGAACACTATGTAACGTTCCTTAACGTGTCTCATTTCCCACTGCAACCTGCCTCCGTGACACTAGCTCAACATTTTCAAATCTGATCTGAAAGTTTTAAAAATGAAAAGTTCAGTGATATTCTGCAGGCCTAGCTTCTTATCTAAGGAGCTCAAGGATCTCTCCAACCTCCATGAATCGGATGGTTGCTAGCATGTGTCAGATATAAGCCAGTGAAATTGACCTTCTATAGAAAGTACATAAAATTTTAGTCTTAAACAGCACGTTCATAGCATCCCTTCACCAGTCACTTGCAAAACTCAGACTAGCATTTTTTTCTCTTATCAATTAAGAATAATCAAAAATTAGCTGGAAGGAAGAAAGAGCTTCTAAGAGAGGCTTATTCACTGCCTATTCTTACAACCTTGCCACTGGGCATTCCTTCTGGCCTAGATTCTCATGTTGAGTCTGTTCGGCAGCATTTGCAGGTAGCCCAAAGTGAGACTGAAGACAGAAGAGGATTATCAGTTAGCAGCAGGGAAGGAGGAGCTTTTGCCGCAACTCCATAATTGCTGCCCAGCTCTGGGGTGTGTGAGTGTGTGTTTGTGTGCTGGGGGAGGGGGGGCACGTGGGGGGAGTTGGTGAGAGGGGATAATTTGGAAAACATATTTCTATCTCAGCTAAATCTAGTGTAAACTAAATAACAAGCCCATTTATCCAATGGAGAAAGTGATGGGAAGAATCACATGTACTCAGAGAACCCTAGCTAGAATACAAATCTTCTAAACTGATTTTTTTTTTCTGTCTCTTACAATTTGGCTGAAAGATAGAATTATTTCCAGTGCGATCCTTTATATAGAGAAATATCAGTGTTCAGTAAATATTAAATAATAGACTACACTCGAGTTTGCTCAAATTATAAACTGTAACAAAATCCTGCAGAGGAAAAACAGGGTGGGTGAGGAGAAGAGCAATCCATAAATCTAGAGTCCCTCCCGCCTGTAATTCTACACTCACACACACATACACACACACCCCAACCCCACTTCTCTGCCCAGCAAACTTCTAATTGTCCTTAAAAACTCAGCTCAAGTGCCATCTCTATCTCTATAGGACTTATCTACGCCCTTTATTGTAAAATGAAGGGAAGAAGATTGAGGTCAATACTTTTGCCTCGTGGGTATGTAGAATAAAAGTGGAAATACACTAACAAGATATCTAGTGGTATTCTTTAATCATTTCACTTCATCATTTAATCAAGTGTATATATGTGTGCCGATTGGATTTCATCCTTTGGGTTGAAGGTGAAAGCAAGAGTGAGTTGAAACGTGTGGATGTAATACTAAAGCATTACCTTATAAGGCTATGTGTTTGGAAAAGCAATGAAAAATGCTTAATAAAAATGATATAGTAATTCTGTTCTATTCTGCTCTAATTTATTAAAATACATGAAGAATGCCCCATAATAAAATTTCACTCAGGGCTGGCCAGTTAGCTCAGTTGGTTAGAGCATGGTACTGATAACACCAAAGTACTGGGTTCAATCCCTGCATTGACCAGCCCCTCCCCCGCCAATAGGATTTCACTCAAAGGATAAGAACATTACATCTGTGACCTGATCCTATAAGTTACACTGGCTTCTATAAGGGGTACACTTACCTATATGTTCTATGCGTTTCCTTGTAGAGTGATCAGATTGCTTAACATGTGTAAAACATTGTATGCCCAACCAGTTTAAAGCTCTAAAAGGCAAGGTGCTTTTTTTTTTTTTTTGCCTGTTCCTTAAAACTAAAAAACAGAACCAAGTGTCAAACTACTTATAATCTATGTTTTGCATATAATAAAAAGAGTAAATGCAGGGGCTTAATAAATACAGATTTGTTTATTAAACATAATAAGAGAAGGTTAATATAAGTAAGAAAAGGCACAGAGAAAATCTACTGTTCAGCTAAGCTTCCACAGTTCATTGGATCTTGGTTATGTTTTGTAAAATGATTGTACAGCATTTGATGCATTAAAATCATTATGAAAAGAATAACAGAAAAACAGAAAAGATTACTGTAAAATGCAGCTTCCCATTCAAATTTAACATCAATCTGAATGAGATCCATTTGATGCATAAAAGCATTTAACAAGATGTCTTGGAAAAGCCAACTTGCTCTTGTTCACTTTAATAATTAACAGGGACCAGAGTTCATAGCTGACTAGACTAGAACTGTCATTATAATGACAAAAATATTAAAGAGGGAATACTATTTTAAAGTCCAAATTCTCAGGTTTACAGAAGCTAATATAAGTTATGTTCACCTTATTAAGAAAATGTTCTTTTTACTCCATTTTGAAGAAAACTGTTTTATTAGATTTTAAAAGAAAGAAAATGTTGCCTCCACCTCAAAATCCAAAATATACTCCAATTTCTCTCAACAAATTTAGCAAAAATGAATTTTGCAGCAATTATGTGTAGGGCTGAACAAATGATTCTGCAACAAAATAAAATGCCTTGATAATAGTATAGAAGTGGCATAAAAATTAAATATACTTCTTCACCCTATATGATTATAATTTTACAGGTCAGTTCTGAGGTACACTGGAAACAAAGGGTAAACTGTTTTATAAACAAGCGCTTTCAAAAGAAAATTTTAAACAGTGTAAAAATCATTGGAATATTTAATCAGAAGAGTTCAAACTAAGGTTGCATCCATCTTCACATGTGAATTAACTCTGATGATGCCATGCACAATGGTTTGATGTCTTTTGCTTATCACCCAATAAATGTACTTCTAATAGTCAAGGTCAAAATGTATACATCCTGAGTGAAAATCACAAAGTACAGGTGTATCATGCAAAGTAAAGAAAAAAAAATAACATCACTCATAAGCCTAGTGACAAAACATGTCAATTTTAGCAACATTCCAAGATGGAAAGGGTCTGAGCAGAAAGTTTATTTCCTAATTCTGACTGTACATGAGCTAGCCTTCAACTAAGAAAAAGACAGATGGTGGGACACTGACTTGTAAACGGTGCTGCCATAGTGGATGCCATGAGCTTGATTCTCTCTGGAAATATATCTGCATTCGTTATAATGGGTGGTCTTATGAGTGCATCCATCTGAAGTGCCTTCCTGAATATATGTTCAAAAACTACGTGTGTATTTATGAAAACAAGCTGTCAATGGGCTTAAGTATCAATCCTTAACAACTGGAAGCAAAAGGTGAGGGGGAAAATAATAAGATCTTAAACAGAAAGCTAACTTGTAAATTTTAAGGAACTTTTTCCTTTAGCATAAACTGTTTGGGGAAGGAAAGAAAAAAGCATGAAGTATTAGTGTCCCAAAGCGTTTGATACTGATTAATGGAATGAAACCTGTCTCTGTATTTGAATCCAAAATGCTGATATCTCAGCTGTAATAGCAACATTTATGTTTCTTTGAAAGGGGATGGCAAGTCTTTAATTATTAAACCAATTGTATTTAGCAGATGGTCAAAGAAAAGTACTTTTTTAAAGTTGCCCAGAGGGTTATATAAACGAACAAGCTAAAACAGCTGGCAGCTGGTGCATGAAATCAATAATGAGAAAATGAGTTCTACTGTATCTTTGTTTTCATTGTCTGGTTGAAGACGGTGAAGACAAGAGAAAGAGCAAGAGAGAATCAACTTGTGAACTTCGAAAACGGGCTGAATGGATTACGTGTATCTAATTAAAAAGGGACAAACCTCCTTGGAGTGAGCCTGAAACGAAGGAAATGGTGTGTAAATTGCCCTTTCTGACTACTTCAACTATTCTTTTTTTGTTTTTTTTTGGTAATGATTTTTTATTTTCCCTTTTGTGTGAATTTGAACAAATATGAGCAATTCTATCCAATTCTACGATTTTCTTAATTATGAAAAAATTAATTCCATAAGAACATGGAAAATAATAAAGCAACCATTTATCCATCTCTAGCTTTGGCAAGTTTTAATATTTTCTTATAATTGATTCAGTTTCTTTTTTTAAAGAAAGAAAACATTACAGGAGATCAAAGTGCCCTGTGTTTCATTTCTTAATCACATTCTCCTACCCTTCCTTCTTTCCCCAGAGGTATCTACTACCTTGAATTTGGCATTTATCATGCCTACGCCTGTTTGCATACATCTTATATATGTATATATCTGTAACTAATAATTATTATTTTATGTTTTAAATTTTATATAACTGGTATCATAATATCATTTTTGCTCAACATCGTTTTTGAGATTTATTCATAATAGTACATGGATACCATTCATTCATTTTTGTTATACTGTATTTCATTGTAGTAATATACAACAATTAATTTATGCATTTTTCTGTTGATAAAAATTTAGGTTGTTTCCAAAAATGATTTTTTTTTTTCAATTACAGTGTTGCTATGGTTGTTCCTGTCCATGGCTCCTGTGTACATATTTCAAAGTTTCTTTAAGGCATATTCCTAGAAGTTGAATTGTTTAGTCATAAGATCTTCAGCTTACTACATATTGCCAAATCACTATTACAAATCTAAAATTGTACTAATTTATACTCCCACCAATGGTAGATCAGAGTTTTTTAACTATCTTATTTGTGTGCAATGGTTATCTTGTTTTAATCTGCAGTTTTCTGATTACTACTGGAGTTGAACATGTTTTATGTTGGTTGGCCATTTTGTCTCCTATCATTTATTTATTCAAAACTATTTTCTATGGGTTGTTTCTTATTTATTGGTCTTGTTACTTATTTATTGTATTTTTTACTTTTGTTACTTAACCTCTGTGGTTTTAGGTACTGCAAATATCTTTTCCTAGTTGGTATTATTTCTTTTGTTTGTAATGCTTTTGTTATGAAAAATATTTAGTTTAAATGTATTTATATTTATTTATCCTTTTTATGGTATGTTCTTTCATATATTTTGTTTTTTGTTGTTGTTGTGAGTGATTCATTGGTTATTTTATAGCGTGGGTGGGAAAATCCAAATTGCATTTAATCAGGGCAAAATACTTTGAAAGACAGAGTAAGCAATACTAGTGGAATAATAATAATTTAAATATTTATGGTTACCCTCACTTGCTATTTTTTAAGCAATTTCAATAGTTAGACTTGCTTGAACAAAAAAATTCCAGCTACACATCATAGAATCCTTCTGAGACTGATCAGGAACTACTTCTACCAGAAGAATCACCATCCAAAATCTTCCTTTTTTTTTTACACTGATCAGACTTTATTATATAAGGGAAATTGCAAAAGTGTACAGCTGTGTGTTTGAAATTACAAGCAACTTTCCATGAAAACATTGTCTGGAGAGCACTAAACCTTTAGGACATAAAATTAAAATGTAAACTAAACGTACTCACTTTCCTAACCTTATATCATAGTGAAATATTATTGTAATAATTATTTGTAAAGGCACAGAGAGTATACTCAATTCTAAAATGAAATAGTCTGTGTTCCCAGTGACTGTATGTGGTCAAATTTCTCTCATAAGGTCTCAGAGCATAAAACCACCACAAAAAATATAGGGATTGTAAATTTTAATCATATTTACCAAAGAAATATGCTATTTGAATGGAAAAATGAGAGAAACATTGTAAAAACTTTATGAAGTGATGTTTCAGATATATAGCTAGAAAATAAGAAACAGATTTGTAGTATAGAGATAGCACACGCTGTTCCAGCTCAAGTCAGCTGTTTTATTTTATTAGATGTTATCTTAAGATGAAAGTGGTACATACAGTTCCAACCCATGTGCTGTTTTATTTTATATGATTTTATCTTCAGAAGCAAATGCTAATCTGGATTCTAACTTCCATCTTTTTTTTTTAATGACATGGAATGGATAGTTTTCTATGAAATCAGAGGCTCTGAGTTTGTCCTGAGATATGGAAGTGACACTTCCTTTGGGAATCAGAGTAACATTAGATTATTTGGTTTTTGCCAAGGAATGTTTGCTGTAGCAAATAAAACTCTGGCCTTCAGCCTGCAAAGACAGAGGGAAGGTAACAAGATGAATTTACGCCCTGACTAGGGGTTGGGCAGATTATTGAGCACTGTGCACTAGTATTCAAGTAAATATGTTTTATCATCACAGCAAATTTGACATAGATTGGATTAAAAGAAAGAGGAATGTCTTCTTTGATGTTACTGGCACTTGAGTTATAAAGTCATCACAGTCTGGCTTATATTTTTTAAAAAATGTAAACAAGGTTTTTTTTAGGAGCCTAATTTACCTTCTGTTGTTCACTCAGATTCTACATTAATAAAGCACAACCACCATTTTTAATTCTTTTTCTGTTGTCCAGCAATATTTACTTTCAACCATGTAATTTATGAAATGTAGATTGCTAGCACTGGACATTATTTTTTCCTGTTCATATATTTAGGGATCTTGAAATAAGCTTCTAAAACACTGCTTACGGCAAAACTGTAAACTAAAATGCAATAGAATAATAAAGATAAGGCTGTCTCCTTACGTAAGGGAAATGTCTGCATTCTTGGGTAAACAGGAGACTTGCATAAATCCAGCCTTGCCTTGTCAGGCAGTCCTTGCAACCTGAGGCTGCATGGTCCATTATATTTTCCATGACACTTTATTAATTTATTGAATAATACTGAAGAAAACTTGAATATACGGAAGAATTGCTTTCACTTCTAGAAAGGGAAAACTTGAAGATTCAAAATACTTTTTATTCCTTCTTTCTGTACTTACTTCACTGTTTTTTCTTTTGTTCCCTTCTTTCCTGCATTCCTTCCTCATACCTTGCTTCTCCCTCCCTCCATCTTTTCTTTCCATTCCTTCGTTTCCTGTTCCTTCTATTTTTTTCTGCAGTAAGTTTAAAAATACAATTTATTGCATGTCAGGAAATCTATCAATAAATGAAGAGGGTTTGCATTCTTACCTTTCATCATTTCATGTTTGAAATATTAAACTCACAAGGCTATTAAAATGTGGTTTTTTGGCTAGGAGTGACACAACCATAACACTTCCCATTTCCTGAGGCCATAAGCATAAAGAAACCACAGTTGACATATCAACCTCATCCAGATAAGGACACCGATACCCAGCAACCCTGATCAGTTAATTAAAGTTCAGCCTCTGAATTGCCTGGTTTTTCTTTTTTGAGGTTTTTCTTTGGGGGGGAGGGTGTCTGTTTTTGTTTTCACAGAAAAAGGAGACAAACTTCAGAGGAAAATAGGAAATAGCTTGAAAGGCTTAATGACTTAAGATGGAAGGAAAAGTAATACAGTCATAATACTGTTCACTCATATAAGTCTCTGGAATTCCTCTAGCTACTCAAGAGTCTCTAAAGTATATCATCAGTAACTTTGAAATCCAGAGCAAAAGAAAACACAAGCATTTACAATATAATACTCATTGAAGGTTGCTGAGTTTAATTAAGATTTATGGGCCTAGAAAAGAAAGCCTATAAAAAAGGAGTTAACCAGAGAGGAAGTGGGTAAGATATGTGTGTGCTCCCTTGGAGCAATGAGACAAAGGGGCTGTCAGAAAGCCCTGAAGATCAGGCAGAAGCGTTTGGACTTGTCACCACAGCTTCTTGAGCATAGAAATGATATGATGAAAATGGTATTTAGGCAAAAAGTATCTATCTGCAAGAATAGAAAGAAAATATGAATGTGAACAGAAGCAAACACAATTAGAAGTTGGTAAAAGAAATTCCTGATATGAAGTGAAAAGAGCCTAAATCAGCATGAAAAGTAAGAAATTAAAACTAAAACATAGGATTTCTCTAAAACACATTGCAGAATAAAACTTGGTACGTCTTGTTGGTATACTGGTTGAGAGCAAAGACGAGAAAGTAAAGGTAAGATTTCAAGCCCAGAGAATTAGAAAATTCATAATGTAGAGGAAATGGGCAAGGAGACCAAAAAGGATCTCAATTTTCAACACGATGCAGTTTTCAATATATATACACACTTCCAAGTATCTTTTGACTGAGTCTACATCAAGACTTTGATGTTTGCTGCTTCTTTCTAGTGTGTTCTTCCAATGATAGAATTTTTTAAAATAGTGATCTGAGTTTGTACTATCTGTCCTCTATATAATAGATGATAGACTGTTTTTAAATTACATCTTCCAAGGACATCAATACAATGAACACGAGTTCACAAAATCTGCATTTTCACTTGCTTATCTTTCTGATGCACAATCAGTCTACAGCGGAATCCTTAATTAAAGACCTTACCCTTATTCTTGAAGTCTCTAAGTCCAAACCCTAATGTGTAAAATGCCAAGGGTATTATTATCACTTTAGTTGTTATTCTTAACCTTTACTACTTCAGCTGCATTCTCTCTTTCTCTAGATAATAAGGGACTCCAGCAGAATGCTGCCTTTAAAAAATGGATGCTTCTTCCATTGGAAATGATTAGAAGATTCTATGGATATAATTTACTAGACTCTAGTCTAGGTTCTGGGCAGATAATGCAAATTAGAATTGACACTGTAAACATACTCAGACCAGAGGCTGATAGGACTAAGTCTTCAATTTCCTGCTTGAGAACTCTTGTTAGAAGCTTACTATCTGAAGTACAGGAAAAGATGTCAAACAGCTCTCCCCACAACCACTTTCAGTAACTGATAAATTAAATAGCTGTCCATTAGAAGCAGACTCTTTTTCCATTCGACAATGGATATCTGATTGATATTTACCTTCCTGGATAAAGAATAAGCCAGTGCCCAAATCCAACAGTAGTATAAGGCATCCTAGGAAAATCCTCCAAGCCAAAAAACACTTGTTGAATGAGAAGTAAAAAACATTATTTTGGCTGATTTTTATTGACTGTGCTAAGGCGATGAAAAAAAAATCACAATCCTTTCAAAAGGGATATCGAAAAGGTTGGGAATTATTTAAAGATAATTTGCAAAGTATATTAAAGCACGTTATGTTGTCAACAAGTTCTTCATGTAACATGAAAAAATCTCTGAGAAAAAATTTTAATTTTGTGGTATTAGGGTATTTCACATCTTATTTTCTAGATTTAGGCTCAAGAAGAAAAGAAAAGCAAATACACATAGTGATTATGCATCTGATTAGCATTTTTAAAAGAATCTTTTATAAAAAAGTTTTAAAAGTTATTGCAGATCTTCAGACTTCCCTCCCTTTGTCTGATTTTCTGGCAAACTTGCAATAAACTTTAGAGGCAGTGTGGTACAGGGATTAAATGTATGGATTTTAATGCCAAAATTCAAAAAAGCTAATTCAGGATCCCAACTCCACCACTTATCAGCTATGTAAACTTCAGCAAGCTGGTAATTCAACCTTGTGCCTCAATTTCTTCATCTGAAAAATGGGAATAATAATAGTACATATTTCATAGGATTGTTGTCTATATCCGATGAGTTCAAAATATATTAAAATGCTCAGGTTAGTGCCTGGAAAATAGTAAGGACTGTAAGTGTTAGCTATAATTATTATTCTGGTAAATCAAGTATCATTACAGTAAGATTGAAAGAAATTTCTTTCATTTGTCATAATGGGATAGAAAGTCTATAAGATCTACCTATTAAATGAAACTTCAAAATTTCAAAAAGTGGACCAGTAAGTTCCCTTGCTCTGATTTCTTGAGAAACAATGCTATAAGGAATAAGTTTTTGATTGGTGGGTATTACAATTGTTCTTCAAGAGACAGTACCAGATTTAAAGATATCCCCTGTTTTATATTGTGCCTGCTAATTAAATTCATATTTATATTCACTTCAATTTAATTTTAAAATAATTATCAAGATGCTAACATTTTGATCAAGACTAACCTTACAGAATCTTATATTTAATTACTTTCTACCTAATATCTATTGCTGTTTAATCAGTACTGAAAAAAGAGAGGCACATAAAGAAATGTCAGGCTTGTTTGATTGAAGTCATCAATGGCACTTTTTGCCTATGTTTGGACTTGTCCACTAGTTACTAATTCTCATTGTTAGCTTTCAGGCTCTCTTCACTACCCCCTTGTTTCCAGTTCAGACTAAATGACCACACTTGCTACTGTTAAGAGTGTGAGAAGGTCAACAAGGTCATTCTTTCCCATAGACTCACTAGAGAATTCACACAAAGATGGAGAGTAAGCCTCTTGCATTTTCCCTGCAGTAAAATGGATGCTTTCGATGACACAGCCTTTTGAAATTAACCAGCAGGCTCATCTTTTTTTTTTTAAGTGTGAGTGATTTTAAAATATGTAATTATTTCATCTTTCAAATTTTATTCCATTTAAGGTTTAGGAAATGTTATTAAATGATTACTGCTAAGTATAAAAGCTTCAAAAATTGGAAATCAACAGAATAAAATAGGAAAAATAAAAAATATAAGAAGTCTACATCTACAGGCATTAAATCATAGGGTGGTTTACCCCTGTATTTTGAATATTCTAAATCACAACGTACTTTCTGTATGATGTTTTCTTTTATTTTCAAGAGTTAATATGTTATCAATTTATAAAGTACAAGTCACAGCAACATATCAGTAAAAATAAACTTAGTTAGACTTGTTTAGAAGTTTACTTAAGGCTTGTTTAAAATGGTAATGTTAAGCAAAATACAACATGAACAAACACACAGATGCTTTTCTTACTCTTTATGTATTTTCTTTCTGTAGTATAATTTTATAAATTTGATGGGATAAAATGAATTCGTTATGTTATCCTGCACTGATGGAATTATCAAACCTGTCATTATGGAATTTTAGCCTTCTACTTCTAACCAAACACAAAAGACAAAGAGATATTCAATATTTTAATCTTTTTTTTTTTAATTATTCAGATGGGTATAATTGTTACTATCCTAGATAATTCTCTCTCATGATAACAGTACAAAATTTTTTCAGGTCTTTGTGTTTTAGAGATTTTAGTGTTGTGTCTATGATAATATTTCTTTAAAGAACTCAAGATAGTTTTAATATATTATCTGAATCCATATATACAAAAATAGTAATTAATGATTAATATAATCATTAATTTGCAGATTCACTAAATCTCATTAAGAAATTGAGTTCAGTGGGAAAGATGGGATTGCAGTCAAAATCTGCCTTATTTTACTCTTTAGGGATTAAAATATTTATTTCGGGGCTGGCCCGGTGGCGCACTGCTACAGTGCGCCGCTTGGGAGTGCAGTGGTGCTCCCACCGAGGGTTCGGATCCCACATACAGACCTGTTCCCGCTCACTGGCTGAGCGAGGTGTGGGAGCAACACCGAGGGTTGCGATCCCGTTGCCGGTCCCGGTCCGGTATGGGCGCGACACTGAGGGTTGCCATCCATTGCCAGACACGAAAAAAGACAAAAAGGAAAAAAAAAAAAAATATATATATATATATATATATTTATTGCTATGCACTGCTAAATACTAGATCTGATCATACATAAATAGAACCAATAGCTGATAGTCAGAGGCCACAACAATTATGATAATTAGAAACAATTTAGTATCCTTGAAAGTAGTATTTATTAATTGGACACTATCAATCTTGAAGAATCAAGGCATTTTCAAAATAAAAACGTTTTATTTGTTACAAAAATAAAGTGAGAAATAAATAGCCCAGAGCACTAAGGCACATATATCAATATGCCATGAAAATTTTACCTATCACGTGCAACATTTTCTATATACCAAACTCAGTGACCACAGAACCATAAATTTCAAACATTATCAGCATTTTTTAACGAAACCTTAGCAACTATACTCTTCAAGCAAATCTGAGCTTTTGCTTAGCTTAATTTTCAAATTAACAAAGCATTAAAAGAAAACTCCCATGTTCATAAAAATCTTTTCAAACTGAGTCTTATAAACTTAGATAAGGTATGTAATTCAATCTTTCTCATGGCTCAGGACCTCCCAGGGCTTCAGGCACATGTATTATCACTAACATGAGCACCTGCAGGGTGTGCAGAAGTGCAAGATCCTGGAATCGAGTCATATCTCCACTTTTCCTCCCCCAAACCATACACATCACACACACTGCAAGTTGAAAGAGCTTACACCTATAATAGTATATTTTTGAATATTAACCTATAATTTTTTTAAATTGTGAGTGAAAGTAGATATTTGACAAAAATTCACGTACAGTCAATGGAAGTTTTAATAGTTTCAGTAATAATCGCCAATATGTATATTTTCCTACCATTTACCCCTTATGTAAAAGTGGAGTTCAGATAAAATCCTCTATATGATAGCAATGTTAGCCTGTAAGTCAGGCATCAGTCAGTGACAATTAGACCATTGACAGCTTTGCTTCCATTTTTCTTCCGAAATTTCCATTGCAGAATATTTAATATTCTAAAGCTAGAAGTAATATCAAGGTTTCAGAAATGGGCCCTTTTCTGGAATGTTATGCAAGTGACCTTGCTGTTATTTTAAAGCCCGCTTGTCAACAAGCAGTATAACTGACTTCATTTGGTTAGTGTTTGTTGACGATAGCCTACATTTACCAACACCAACAGCCTCACCTCTTGTAACTGTCTCTACTGTCTTTAACAGTAGTAAATTGCTAAAACCTTTCATCCAATGATGGATGACAGCAAAACCTGTTTGCTTTGACATGGGCAAACTCCATGGCGAGTGGATAGGTTTTGAAAGTGACTTTTCAAGTTCAAATACAAGATTGGCATTTTAGTCTTTCAGTCCAACTGGTTTGAATCATAATTGTGTAGTGAAGAATATACTCCTTCTTTCCCATTCTCAGAGTAGCAATGAAATTGTCATTTTTTAAATTAAACTTTATGTCTAAATAGTATATTTAGTTCAAATGAACTCTGTACATTTGTAATCCCATTCTCTGTAGATGTTCAAATTATGATCTAGGGACTAAATCCACAAGGTCATGGCCAAAACAATTTAAATGATCCACCTCCAGTCACTAAATTAATACTTTCACCTCAAGGGAAAGTGCTTTCCATTGGGGTATTTCTTAAGCTCCCATATGTTACTGTCTAAAAGTATTGCAATAAGTCTGATTACTTCACAAAAACATACAAACATCCTCCATCAACTGCCATACAAAGAAGACCAAAGTTGAATACCTTGATTATGTAGAATTTGATTAGCTAGTGCAGTCAATTAACAGCACTTATTTAATTATATACTATCATTAGGAGAAAAATATTTAAAAATTATTAAGAGGTGTCATCTTTAAATTACTATTGTTTTTGTGACACATTACAAATTTCGAAGCACACTTCAGGGCACAGCAAGATCAAGCTCTCACACCTTCTATAACTTTATCCATATTGCTGTACAATCAAAATTGATGAGTAGAATGATGATTCTGAGATCCTAAGATTTCAATCACCCAAATAAAGTTGTATTTATGCTTACTGTACTATGTGAAGGCAGGGAACAAAATGAGCCAATATGTATTAATTTTCAACAAGGATTAATAACATAAACATCTGATTAACTTCAATTAGCTGGAACCTCCTTACCTTATAATTCTAAGTTAATTAAGCTTTTTGATGTAAGCAGTCCATATTTCACAAAAGCATTCTTATTTGGAACAAATAAGATTTTGATTATCTAAAATCAGTTATATGCTCTGCTAAGTCAATTCCTATGAGGGAAATAACTATCTGATTGTATTAAATGCGTTCTCTTTCTTAAAACAAGGATTAATGACAAGAAGTCTCTCAGCCAAAGCAAATATTCTGTTTACTACAGTGGCATGTGCCTGCTCAAGAAAGTTCCAATTTTATTGCTCTTATCCGACTCAACAATGACTACTATTCTAGTTGTTCTCTCATCAAACACGCAGTTTTCTCCATTTTCCAAGAAAATCACTTCTAAGTGGCTTTCAAACACTAGCGCACAATAAAACCACCCTAAGAGAGTTCTCGAACACAGGAATCTCACACCAACTACAACGCTATAAATACCTTCTAAACACTCAGATCAATGTCAACAGTGGTTTACAATAAATGAATCCTAGTGGATCCTAATGGAGCTCCAAATCCCACTGGCTGCTGATAGGCTATCATCAAGTAAAAGTCCCATAACATGATCTGAAATAACTTATAGATTTCTGTTGTCTTAAAAGACTGCCTCCTCTTCATTGTACAGAATGCTCACACAGACTTACACAGCCCCCTACTCAACCACAACTATATCCAAAGCTCACCAATACTCATACACGGCAAGGTCAGAATTTTTTTCAAGAAAAAAAATTCTTTGATTAATGCTGAGAGCTGCACCATGTTTAGACAGGGTCATGACCCCAGGCATCCATTTAATCAAATTTCTCTGCTGCCTGTCCCAGTGGAGCCATCGCAACAAGAAACTCTCAATGAAAAGGGAGGGGAGCGGGGGAAGTGTACTTCACATTTCACATTGTTTACACGCTGTTAAGTAATTATTTCACTCTTCCACCCCCACTGGCCATCAACAGACAAGTCACCTCCTTGGAGACTCTGAAAAGCCTATTCAGCTGTATATAGCTCATTTTGTTGTTGTTGTTGTTGTTGTTGTTTTTCCTTCATAGTGAAGCTAACTGCTTAGCTTAAAGACTTCTTTGTGGATACTAAAGTATACTCTGTCCATGCTAATGATCTTGCTAATTATAAATGTATTTATCATATAGATGTTCTCAGCTTCTCTTCATTTTTCTCAACTATGCTAGAGCAATCATTTCTGTATAATTCCTCCACCCCCATCACACCAGTTCAATCCTTCAAAATGAATACCCCTTCCATCCACGTAAAACCTGCTCTTCCAAGGAATTGTATCATTCACTGTTTGAGTAGTGAAACAAGTTATTATTTTTCAGGAGTTTTCAATAACACTCTGATCTTTAATGTAGCTCTTCTCCAGGGCAAAGAGCAGAAATGAGGCACACAGATAATAAAAAGTAACAGTTTCTCTTTATTTAATAGCTTTATTAGTCAGAGTAATAGAGATGGATAAAATGGTAACCTACTCACCCAACGCTTCCTAATTGCTGTCCTAAAAAGCAAGAAGGGAAATGGGGGCAAGAAAAAAATTTATATCTAATTGCAATTCAGGAATTAAAGGCTAATGACTCGAAAGCTAAGTATAGGCAGAATCCTCCCAAACCCAAATAGAAACAGACTACAGAACACTATGTGTGGAGACTCAAGAGAAAGCTGAAAAAAGCAGGAGTCCCAGGTATCAAAATCAAAGACCATTTTTCTTTCCTACTTCTTTATTTTTTTCCAACTTCTGCTGAAGTAAACATATTCAGACCACTTTGTTCATCTTGGAAAATAAAGAGAAAAAGTTCAAAATGTTTATGGTTTAAAACAAAACCACAAGGGAATTAATTTAATGGGTTTTTTAGAATTCTTACTGGAAAATTTGATTTTAAGTGAGCACTATTCATTATTTTAACTTCAATTTACACTTTCTGGTCATCTGTGAAAGTGAAATTCTATAAGTGAATGACTCCCCCAATGCGATGCTTCTATCATATTAGATTATTAATAATAAGCTCACAAGTACAAAACATGCTTCTCTCCCATGAAGGTTAATACACAGCATACAACTGGACCAGGACTTCCACCCTTTCAGTCCTTGTACTATATCAATTACCAAAAGGTTATGGGTACTCTACTCGATGAATAGATTAAAACCAAAGTTAACATGCTGGGTGTAAATGAAATTATTTTTGTGTTTTCATATGTAGTTATAGTAAATAATATTTCCAGTGAGAAAGGAAAACATAAAGAAGAAAACCTGCTGACAAAGTCATGAGTAAGACAGAAAAACATATTGTGAGAATGGGAAAAAGCAGTAAATTATAAGATTGGGAAATACACAAATGCAGAAAGTAAAAAAGAATACTAAAATGATCATTTAATGTGATTTTACAAGGAAGATATCCCTTATACTCATGAAGATAAATGAAATAATTAAAAAAAGAAAACTGAGGAAAATAAGCTTGATGTGCCAGAAAGATCACTGGGCTGAGTCTCAAAAACTGGGTTCTAAAGGCGATTACTAAATATCTGAGCTACCAAAAGCAAGTTATTTCATTTTTCTAGATTTTCTTTCCTCATCTGTAAAACCAGAAGTCAAACTAAATGATCTCTGATGTCCCTTCTCTTAAACATAGTGACAATTCTGAGATAACTGAAACTACTGAAAAACTTCTGTTTGCATTACTGATTTTTTCCTATCTTTTTTTTTTTTTTTTACATTCATAACAGCTTCAATCTGTAACAGCCACAGAGGAAAAATAATCCACCCTTGACACCTTTACTACTATTTGATATTGTCATTTAGTAAAGAACATTGATTCACCTGGAATTACCAATCAGAGAAAATTAATAGGAATCTCAGTCTAACATTTCTTTTCTCTACAAATTTCTTAAAGCTTAAGGTGGAAGACTGGCTTGAGAATGATATATATGTGTGTCTTGATGAAAAGGAAAGCCAAAGGTGGGAAAAGCACCAGAATCTTCAAGTGATTAGAAACAGGGTATTTTTATTTAACATTTAATTTCCATTTGAGTTGCACCCTCATTTTTAGAAAATGTCCAGTATTTCATAGTGACAACTGAAGGAATATTGGGCAGATGTCCTGACTGAAGAGAAAGTACAAAGATGATTTCCAGGTCTCTTACCTAGTTTGGATCTAATAGCAGAGAACCTGAATTTTAAAAAATCAATTGTATAATTTTTATGCCTCAGGGTGTTTAGTTCAAACACACATTTTATTTTCATCCACTCACACAGATTTGAGTGTCTATGATGGTGCCTGGCACACAGCCAATTCTTGAAAAATATCTATTAAATGAATGAATGGACGAGTGGATGAGTAGACGGAGAGATGGACAGATTGATGCTATTTTCACTTGGTTTCTTCCCTACTCACAAAAGGTAGTACCATTGAGAATTGTTCTGAACACATCCCGCCTGAAATTTACCTCTTTATTGTCTAGAAAGTAAAGCTCCCTTAAGAAACAGATTTTTAAAATACAAACAAGGGCTGCAGGTTGCACAACTCCAGGGAGTGCCATTCCTGTTGTATTCTGTGTAAATAAATGGTGACCCCTGGAGATGTTCAAAGGAGCAGCCTGACAAAGTTGGGAATTGAATTGTTCAAAAATAGTCGTTTGCATGAGAGTTTCTTTTTCTCCGCAACCTCTCCAGCATTTATCGTTCACAGTCTTTTGGATATTAGCCATCCTAACTGGGGTGAGATGGTATCTCAATGTGGTTTTGATTTGCATTTCCCAAATGCTGAGTGATGTTGAGCA
>NW_007727716.1:501876-516065 GCF_000696425.1 Galeopterus variegatus | reverse complement strand
CTGAGTGTTATTGAGCACTTTTTCATGTGTCTGTTGACCATTTGTATATCTTCCTTTGAGAAATGCCTATTTAGCTCTTTTGCCCATTTTTTAATTGGGTTGCTTCGTTTTTTTCTTGTAAAGCTGTTTGAGTTCCTTGTATATTCTGGATATTAATCCTTTGTCAGATGTATATTTTTCAAATATTTTCTCCCACTCCGTTGGTTGTCCTTTAACTCTGTTAATTGTTTCTTTTGCTGTGCAGAAGCTTTTTAGGCTCTGTTAATTGTTTCTTTTGCTATGCAGAAGCTTTTCAGTTTGATATAATCCCATTTGTTTATTTTTCCTTTGGTTGCCCGTGCTTTTGGGGTCATATTCATGAGCCAGCTACCCCACTGCTGGGAATACACCCAGAGGAATGGAAATCATCAAGTCGAAGGTATACCTGTTCCCCAATGTTCATCGCAGCACTCTTTACAATAGCTAAGTGTTGGAACCAGCCCAAATGTCCATCATCAGATGAGTGGATACGGGAAATGTGGTATATCTACACAATGGAATACTACTCTGCTATAAAAAAGAATGAAATACTGCCATTTGCAATGACATGGATGGACCTAGAGAGAATTATATTAAGTGAAACAAGTCAGGCACAGAAAGAGAAATATCACATGTTCTCACTTATTTGTGGGAACTAAAAATAAATAAATAAATACAAAAAAAAACGGGGGGGGGAGGGAAGAAGACATAAGAAAAAAAAATACTCATTTGCATACAAACACTTGGCAGATATTTTACATGTATTTTTTAGTGAAGTTCTCAAACACTTATTTAGGAAGATATTATTAACCCAAATGAAAAATGGGTGGGGGGGGCGGACTGAGGCTCAGAAAAACTAAGTGAATTACCCAAAATCACAGCTAGCAAGTGTCCAAGAAAGGATCAGACTCACATTTATCTACTCTATTCCAAAGTTTCCATTCTTTCCACCATACTGTAATAGTCTCTACTGTATAAAGCAAAAACTCTGTTCACCTTGTTGTAATTATAAAATTTACCTAAATGCAACAACATTCTATTTCTTTAAACCCAGGCTTTCCCCCACAATCAGTTAACAATAATGGCACTTTTAAAGTTGGAAATGTTGTGTGAAATTTTTACTTCCAATTCACATTTGCAAATGATAAAATATTGATGAGTAGCAGTTGACCTAATTAAAATGGCACCAAGTTGATTATATAACATCCTTAAAACATCAAATAGTGACAATGAAAATTAAATTAAGATAATAAAAAATTGACAATTATAAAGATGATTACATTAAAATAAATTCGGAATTGTTGTTCATGTGACTAAAAGTTCAATCCTCACTAAACGCTGTGCCCCAAATATTAAATCACAATTCTGCAAAAGAATTTCCAAGGAAAATCAGATAATACATTACAGGTATGCTTTTCGATTCATACAACTTGATATAAAAATGGCACTGAAAGATCCAAACTAATACATCATCTCTCTCTCTCTCTCTCTCTCTCTCTCTCTCTCTCTCTCTCTCTCTCTCTCTCTCTCTCTCTCCCCCTCCCTCCCTCTCTCTCTTTCTCTCTCTCTCTCTCTGTCTCTCCTCCTCTCTCTTCTCTCTGTCATTTCACACATTTCTCTTGAACTTTTGGTGGAAGCTATGGAGTACATAAGCTCTCTGGCAAGTGTTTAAAGTACAGATAGTAGTGTATGCTTGCATGAAAGCCATATGCTTTAGATACTAGATATTCATATAGCAATATTGACATTATGAGTCTTAAATATACCATCAATCTTCCACTACAATTTTTTTAAGTTGAGAATGGATCATATTAAAAACCAAAACAGAAAGAATATAGATATAAAATAATATCTTAAAGACCCATGTATTAAATCACTTAATTCTAACAATAACCCTAGGAGGCAGGTCTGTTATTGCCCTCAGTTTACAAATGAAGAAAGTGAGATTTGAAATGGTTAAATTACTTCCCAAGTTTCACAGGTAGTAATGGTAGGGCCTGCATTCAAATTGGGATGTTTTCTCCAGAGCCCGTACTTACAGCTACTCTGTTGTTTGTAATTGAGAAATGAGGAAGTGTCAGTGGAGCACAACTTTTCCCAGGTGCCATTTTTTATGGAGTTTCATCTACTCCCAAAACATCTGTTTAGTAGGTAACTGAAACCTCCTGTGCAATGCCATCATTAAGCTATAAATCAATTTTCTTCCTAAACAGAAACATTGTAACCTTGTCTCTTTTTAAAATAAGCAAAATTGCCTCCTACAATTAGTAAGTTTATTTAGATCTAGAACATCTACAAGCTTTAATAGATGAAATTCATGAAAGATTCACTCTATAAGTCAGGTTCTCAGGTACAGAAAAATATATATAGTATATTCATATAATCATATATATGTGCTTAGATATATAGTTGCAGGTAGATTGCTTGTGTTAAATAAATGAATGAGATGTTGATGAGACGTGCAGAATAATATAATCTTAAGGTAGAAAGGAACATTAAAAGTCACCCAGTTTATCCAACTCCCCAACTGATAAGTGAGTCCTTTCTTATGTACCTCACCAGGTGGTCATCCAACCTCTACTTGAACATCTCCAGTTAATGGTATGTGCACCGTATGCTTAAATCAGCCTATTCCATCTTTGGACAGCTCAACCTAATAAATTCTACATTACATTTGGACCAAACTCTCTTTTCCTTTAACTTCACTTGCCATAGCCAACATAACAAATGGTAAACACTGAAGCAGAACAGTCTGTTCATAACCCAAGATTATAAACCCCTGAACTCATCCATTTTTCAGTTGAGAAAACTTGGGACCAGAGAGTAGTCTTGTGCAAGATCATGGGACTATTTAGTAGCAGTAAGACAAGACTAGAATTCAGGACTCCTGATTCCCAGTGCAGTGCTTTATAGCATATTTTCCTACGATATCCTTGGCGGTTTAAGAACATGGACTCTGGAGCCAGACTGTCTGGGTTTAAATCCAATCTCCACAACATACTAGCTGTGTAACCTGAGACAAGTTACTATCTTCTCCATGCCTCAGTTTCTTCATCTGCAAAATGAAGATAATAATATTACCTCCCTCATAAATTTTGGGAGAATTATATGTGTTACCATGTGTGATATTCTTAAAAGAATGCCAGGTAGGAACACAGTAAAATTACTCAGTAAATATTGGTTATTATTATTATTAATCTTTTCAAACTTGCAAAACACTGCCAATTCACAATTATACTACGAATGAGTTCCTAAGGCTCTTCAGTCTCCCCTAAAACATATTTGATTCTGGAGCATTCCTCCTCCTCACTGAGGAAAAAACAATATAACCTTCCTGGTTATTTTATGTATTGATCTGTTTCTGTTGCTCACAACAGAATACTTGGAACTGGGTAATTTATAAAGAAAACAAAATTTATTGTTTACAGTTTCAGAGGCTGGGAAGTCCAAAGTCCAGGGAACACAGCTGGTGAAGGCCTCCTTTGGTGGTGACTTCAGTGATGCAGGTTATCACATTGTGAAAAATGGCAGAGCAGAGAGATTGACCTATCATGTGCTCTTCCTTTAAAGCCCACAGAACCATGCCCCTGACCATTTTTAATACATTCACTAAGCATGGTCCTCAGAATCTAATCACCTCTTCAAGGTCTCACCTTTCAATCACCACAATAGGAATTCCCACACTCAACAGATACAATGGGAATTAAACTTCCAATATATGGACTCTGGGGGATGCAATTCAATCAATTCAAGCATTTTGTGTGTGTGTGTGTGTGTGTGTGTGTGTGTGTGTGTGTGTGTGTGTGTGAGATATGTAATATATATGTTATATATAAGTATATAATTAATATTATCTATAATTATATGATCTGTAAGTTATTGTTTACTACTTTCAAACTGTTCCCAAATCAAACCTTTCAACATTTTATTGATTCTATGGCCATGACAGAGACTTAAGTGAACTTTCTGACTTTGAGTACCAAAGAGCAAACCTTTTCTCCCCAGCACACCCTGAGTTTTTAAGCACACCCTGGAGAAGATACAAAGAAAGAGTTGCAAGCAAATATAAAAAGAGTGAATCACCATTATAAAAGGTCCTCTCGCATCCCAGGAGATAGTTTGTAGAAGCATACCATTAATTCTCTATAATCCAAGTCAGTGGAAACAGTAGCCATCTAAACATTTCTTCCCACAGGTTTTCTATACAAATAAATGTCCACCATCATGTACAAACTCATGGCTAGATCATTCCACACATAAATCTATTACTAACCAACTCCTACAGCAGTCGGTTCTTTCTTAAATTAGATTAACTGGAAGACTTCACAGAAGAAAGAAGTTAGATACTAAAGAGATCTATTTTCTGGATTTATGCCAAGTTACACACTCAAACTTGTGTCTCCAGCTATTTAGATTGATCTAGATACTTAAACTGTATCTACAGCTACTTAGAAGTAATTTCTGACATCATTTACTTTAACACAAAAAATGGATCACTCTATAAAACATTTGTGCAAAATGTTTGACTAAATACAATGTGTTCTCCCACAGAGTGAGGAAGGTGATAGAATAAAAAGAAAAAAAATATGTAAAACCCCGTCCTTTTTTTTTTTTTTTCTTTTTTCTTTTTTTTGGGGGGAGGGGGGATGTATTAAGTAGAAGACATGCAAGTCAAAATTTTCTTAAGAAGACAAAAGACAAAGCTTTGTGAGGTAATAGTAATAACTACACATGAACACTGGGTCAGGTAGTAATTACTAATTCTTATTTATTTTAAGGCTTTGTAAAATAGCAGAAGAGAAAGAGGGGGGAAAAGATAAGTGGGATCAAAAATATGGATATACTGGCCTCTCATAAGTATAGACATGGCTTTTAAAAAAATTTTAGAAATCCTTCTGTCTATGCCATATTGGGAACAATTAACACAACGCAGAGATATACAGATAAGATAAAAATTCCATCCATGTAACAAAAATGCAGTTGACAACTTGTATATTATGCAATTATGACTGTCATTTTATTACTGTTATTAATTTATTAGTATAATTGCAATTTTTTTCAATGTCATAATGTGATAATAGAGGACTTGTCATTACTAAGTTAACCTCTGAGCGTCTCTGACCTCAGGGGAGGTAGTTGCACGCTTTCAGTCCAAAATGAGCTGTCAGTTACTGCAATGACATTTTGATGATTACATTATCTCGTAATTAAATGTCTCGACAAACTTCTGCTTTTGATTGACAAGTAGTTAAGACTATCATTGACCACAGGGCAGTTTCTTTATATTTCAAGAATAATTTCATAGCACTGAAGCAGAAAGACAAAGTTTTGAAAATTAAAATGTCTTCAATAATATATTTATTAATCTATATTTGGCACAGGTAAACAAAGAAAATTCTGCTAAATTATGTATACCTGTTGCACAGTCCATTGTGTTACAGTGAAAACTTTAAGAAATTTCTGATGTTCTTTATCATTATAGAACATATAGAATAATTCTATCTATAAGCTATTTTGGAAACAATTAACACAGTGCATGCCCAATTTTTCCGTGATTGAAATAATTGAAAGCTACAAATAATGGATGCTTGTATATGCTTTATAATTATATATATTATATAATTATATAATTATTTCTCCTATCATTCTTGAGTCCAGTGTATTAGTTCAATATTCTAAGGGCAAGATAGGTCATATAAAATGCACACATTGTATTTGTTCTTTTTCCTGCTACCTTCCTTAATAAATGGACCACTAAAGGAATCCATTTCGTACTACATTGTTCACAATACTGACATTCACATTTGCACTGTTTCAGTTTAAAAGAAAACTTTCTTACCTGAGGCTACATATTTGTTCCATTATAATAATTTTTAAATCACAGGAAACTAAATGAGCAGAGAAGCTAGCAAAACAAATCTTCATGTACCATACCCTAAGATTACTATAAATTGTATAGTCAAGTATTCAAGTATAAAGCCACTGAGAAGTTAAATTAAGAAGACCCAGCTGGGTTTTATTTTGGTTATTTTTATTATGCTAGTAAAACATTTTGTTAAAAAATTTAAGATCTGATATACTCGTAAAAGAAATTTTTAAAAATAAGGATCTCTCATGATTAAAAATAAGAGTAACACAAAGCAAGAAATTCTACCAGTAAAGTGAAATCCCATTAAAACCCAACACTATCAGTATTAAAGATATAGTTTTCTCGAGCACCATTATGTGACTTTCTTTTACCAAGAAGTGAAGTTAAATTTCTTCAAGGTCCTTCACTAAGTGTTCTATCTGGGATGACTGTATATTAAAAAAATATATAGAATGATAACCTCTAAAATAGGTTTTACATTGTTACTGTCATCAAACTGAATTTTATGGATAGGCTACTTACATGCAAACACATATACCCTCCTCTAAAAGCTGACAGATGGAAGAGACCAAAGGGGGAGAAATGATACAAATGGCCCTGATTTTAAGCTGAGCTCTATGTGGATGCATAATACTTGGAAACATTTGCTTCTTCATTTGAACAAGCACTAACATCTTTTTCAAGTTATGGAATAACCTGACCTCAGAATGTGAAACAAATTTTGGGTAGGTAGTCATACATTTTCCCCACTGTAAGTAAAACAAACCCTAGCCTAAAGCAAATGTCACAGCTCCCAGTTGGCCTGAATATTACTTAAGTCACCATACCTCAACACACAAATCTTTATGATATACAAAAATAAATTCTCTGGCCACCTTATATTCAGAAAAGAAGTACTGAGCATCTACCTGGTGCTGAGCCTTTTCACAGCCACTGGGAGCTACACATGATCATTACATGCACATGCTACTGGATATAAGAAAGCAGAGTAGGGCCGGCCCGGTGGCGCACTGGATAGTACGCCGCTTGGGAAGCACGGCGGCGCTCCCGCCCGAGGGTTCGGATCCCACATACAGACCAGTTCCCGCTCACTGGCTGGGCGAGGCGCGGGAGCAACACCGAGGGTTGCGGTCCCGTTGCCGGTCCCCGGTCCGGTACGGGGGCAACACTGAGGGTTTCGATCCGTTGCCGGACACGGAAAAAAGACAAAAAGACAAAAAAAAAAAAGAAAGAAAGCAGAGTAGAATGAATATCCCTGTGCTGGGGCCGGGGGAAGTAGACAGGAGAACTCCATTGCAGTGTAACTTGAGAATCACAATAAAATTGTCTCTTATTTGTCATTGAAAGGCTGATCCAGAGTAACTTAATTTTAAATGCCAACTGTCGAGCTCTTTTACCTGCCATTATCCTGCCAACTGGGCCAATTGTTGAGCTAGGGCTGGTTCTGGTGCTCACAGACCCCTCAAGCCCTTTGTCCAGACTGGGTCACAAACCGTTCACACACCAGGCTGGGTCCCCAGACCCCTCACATGCAGGTCCATGAGCTAGGTAACCGGCAAACAGGTCCTTGGAAGCTGTAGGTTTGAGAGCATGGCCAAACAGGGTGGTGGTGCAGTCCATGCGCACTAACTCCACCCACCCCCCACACACACAATTTGCTTACAAAGAATGCACCACACCACCCCAAACTGGATGGGCAGGTGAGGGGGCCTTATTAAATTATTCAATTTTCCCAACACCAACTATCCCAATTTGATCATCACATATTGTACACAAATACTGATAGTTAACTCTGTACTCCACAAATATGTATAATCAATTATGTTTCAATAAAAAAATGAAAAGAGAATAAAAAAAAAATAAAGCAACTAACATTACCTGTTTTCCTTCAGAAAAGATACTGTATATTCCCAAAAAAATATTGTGTAGCTTACAAAATTAAAGCTTGAGGCTACTATAATATGTGGGCACAAAGTGGGAAATTAAAAGAAAGAAAGGTGACAGAGTAAAGAGGAACTTTCCAAACTCAACATATCTCAGAATCAAAAGATACAAATTAAGAAACAATGCAACTTGACAATGGATTGAACTAAGAGAATACATTGATGATTACATTTCCTCTTAGTCAATGAACAGGGTGGGGTTCCCTTTTCTTTCAACAACAGCTTCACAGCTACAAAACAATTTTAAACTTAACTGTGTTTTTTTCTCAAAATATTATGAAAATTATATAAATCTAGTTATACATTAAAGGTGCCAAAAGACAGAAAGCAAATATGAATTAGTCAAGCAGCTCACACCTAAAATAATTTTTTGCCACCATTTTACAAGTTGCACCTGAACTCTGAAACCTTTTCTATGAAAATAATTCAGAGACACCTGGAATGATTGGTCTAATTAGGCCCTTTTCAAAATTGGAAAAATCTTCCTTACAAGTACATTTTGAACAGAGAATTAAAGAATTGTGGATGAATGTGTTTCACCTGAAAAGGGCTTAGTTTGTGGCTCTATTGAAAAAATACTACTCCTTGTAGCTATATTGTCTTAAACAGCAAATCTAAGTAAGCCACATAAAATGCACTTCACCCAGTTTATTATACAACTTCATAAAGACATTAACGAAACCACTCGGTCATTTGTCTAAAAGGGCACAGTGAGATATCATCAGAGCAAACAAGATAATCAAGAGCGTTTCTTTCAAGCTTCTCTTTTAACTACAATATTCATATTTGTCAGGTGTGCAGAAAAAATAGGGTCTGAAAAAGAAGCAAATAAAATATAACATGTTTTCTTAAATAGAAAATCATCCTCCAACAATAATTCTAAGGAGATTGAAATGGAAACTGGAAGTAGACCTAAAAGGTCAGAACACCAGGGGAAATTATGGAATGATATATCATTTTGGATGAGAGCCGTTGTAGCAGGCATTTCCGTCTAATGATGCTGCAACATTCTACCAAACTTTCTTAGGGCTCAGAAGCAAAACCCATACAAACAACATTCTCTGGAACCATGGTATGAAAGGGATACCTATTACATGGAAATCAGTTCATTTATACAAATGTCACTTTAGTACTACACAAATTACAATGAGCTTCCCTGTTGGTCAGGCCTGTGGAATATCTTGTAAAATTTTATATCTCATTCTTAGAGTAACTATACATCCCAAGTTGCCTGAAACAGTGTTTCCTGGGTTTGCACCTGCTGTTACAATGTAATTATTAATAGTGCTCTCTTTGACTCTCAAAAGTATTCCAGTTTGGAAGATAAATTATATGGTCTCCCTATTAATATCTCATTGATCATATATAAATGTCTACAATTATCTACTAGAGGAAATATCTTCACTTTCTTCTTTACTCAGAGATTGTTTTGACAACGTATGAGTAGAGCATGAAAAATTTTCCAAGACAACATAATGTGGTGTGACCACTGAGCCTCATCATTCGTAATTCAGCTACCACCAATTTAACGTACTTAGCCCCTGATTTACTTGCAGTGGACTAATTTAACAGACTTATACAATCTGACCGACTTGTTTCTATTAAGTTATCTTTTTGTCGTTATTCTTGTCAGAAAGAGATTTCATTTAGAAGGCTTCTGAAATGTTCTACATAGAATGAAATCATATAATCACCACCTATTCCTTGTACATCTAACCGCCTATGTTTGGGTTGCTATATATGCTTTGGCATTCAGACAGCTGCCCACAGACCAAAGTGACTGACAAATTAATTTTTTACACCAGAAAGCAGAAAGGCACTTGCTATCATGGCATTGTGATAGAATGCCAAATCATATTGGGAGCCACATATGAACCATGGATTGTGAACTTGGTCTCGTTTGTCCCTGGGCCATTGAAAAGAATGTATCTAGGAAAATCAAAGCTCTTTTTTTGTTCTTTAACCTCATAATATTCTGAAAATTGAGCTACTTATCACCCTACTATACGGTTGCCAGACTGACAGTTTGTATGTGTAGAATTGTAGGGTTTTTCACTGCCTTAACTACTCAAATGATAATGTATTTCTGTATAAGACTGTACATGTTTCTGTGTATGACTCTGAAGCCAGAAAAAGCATATTTGAATATATGTGCACACATGTGTGTGTTATGAAATGTTTGTATTTATGTGCTGCATCCCTGTTTCCTGGTTCACTATCTCCCAACCACATAATGCCAGTCATATCCATTATTTCATCTTCTTTGTGCAGTCTCTAAACATCCCCACAATCTAGATTTTCAAGAATGATCTACTATAATAAAATAAACGGTCCTAGTAAAATGATGTAGTAAGTCCAGTATGTATGTAATGAATTTCACCAGATCCCTTTAAGAATAATTTTTAAGGAAAGCAATATATATTTGTAAATCTTAAAATCCATTTGAAATCAAAAGGATTCCATTTTCATTTAGCTTATGAACAAACCAAAAGAAAACAAGCACAGTTTCAAAGAGGATCTAGTAACTTAAAAGTGAGATTATTCATTGATATAAATTTATGAAAGACACTGCCAGTAATTCTTACATTCTATAGGCAAATTTGGATATGTGGTCTACTAAGAGTAAAGATTAAATTGGACTGATATAGTTTAGGTGATATATTTGACACAAAATATACCAAATATGTCATGAATTGAGCTGGCCAGTTAGCTCATTTGGAAGAGCATGGTGCTGGTAATACCAAGGTCATGAGTTTGGATCCCCATACCGGCCAGCTACCACCAAAAAAAGAAAAAGTGTGTGTGTGTGTGTGTGTGTGTGTGTTTGTGTTTGTGTGTGTGTATAGTCATAAATTAATTTAATGCATTTCACATATAACT
Organism: Galeopterus variegatus; assembly: GCF_000696425.1. Classification (NCBI taxonomy): domain Eukaryota; kingdom Metazoa; phylum Chordata; class Mammalia; order Dermoptera; family Cynocephalidae; genus Galeopterus; species Galeopterus variegatus. Next base: position 505,355 of record NW_007727716.1, on the reverse strand, counting down.
TTCAAAAATAATTTCTTGGTTAAAAAAAAAGTTACCTTAAATTATTATTTCATCCAAAATTTTAATTAAATGATTCTAAATTAGTATCAAGCTATAATTAAAATATAAGTCCTTAAACATGAAATCATTTTTGAAAGGATGATAGCAAAACATAGCTATGGCATTAACTTTCTGTAATTGAAAGTTTACTGAATTACAAAGAAGTTTTAAGTTGCATAATAAAATCTGTGGTATAAACCGTTTGTGGTATATTGTTTCATTATGGGTAAACCAGAAGGAAAAAAATTAAACAGCTGCTGTAATGCATTCTTCTTTATTCTGCCTGTTTAGTTCTCTCAACCCTGACTTACAATGATCACATACTCTGATTCTCTAAAATATGCCAGTAGAAATGTGCAAAGTCAAGTGTCTTATTTAGTTTTACTGTGTGCTACTGTGCTGCTTTCGATACTCTGTGCCACATGATTACCTCAATCCTGAAATCCTTTTGTATTCAATGAAGATGATTTTTATATTGATATATTGATTTTTGGTGCCCTTCATTGTTTTTATTAATTAATTCTTCCTCCAGCACCCCAACCTTATTAATATTATATGCCTCAGTACCTACATAGTTTTAATGTTAACGTGATTTAGAATTTAAAGTGTCAGCTCATTTTAAATCAATCCTAAGACAATGCTACAACTCAGTTTTGCAAAAGAAATGGTGCCTCTAAATCATTTTTTGGCCAATATATTCAGCCTGAGTGGTCAATTTTGCAATAATTTCCATAAAGTTTTGGAACTAGGCCTGGACTGAAATTGCTTCCCATCTTGTCCAAAATTACATCAGTCAAAAGACACAACACATCGGGCTGTTTCCCAGTACAATGTAGGTTTCCTCCATTTCGAAAAGTGAAGTGATTCATCAGTAATTTAACCTATAGACATTTGAAGGTTGGAGAGTACCTCTAGGGGGCTGTTGACCTTCAGCAAGTGAAAGAACTGGAACTCCAGCCTCAGTCAATATATATTTATCTTTCTGTTGGGACTATTACAACTGTGCAAGTAATGCTGACCTTGAAACTTCTAGCACAGGATGCATGCGAATAATGTTCCCTAAAGGAAAAATATAAAAATACCTAAATAGGATACCTAGATCTAAAATGCACATTCTATAAAGATAAAAAGTATTCTGAACAATAAAATCAATTCTAAAAGGAATAAGCATGTTATTTCTATGATCCACTGGTTTGCTCTTAAATATGAAACTGGGTGTAACCCCATTAGACCAAAATCATAAAATTTGGAAGTGCTAAATCTTTCTGATTTCTCCAAAGATTACTAATATCAAGAGCCTGACTTGTTTTCAAGTGAACTAATCTTATTTTATTACCCACAGTACCATAATACTACAGATCTCTCAAAAATCATCATATCCCTTTATTGACTAAATTGATATGAAAACATACTTTCATTTTTAATTTGTAGAAAATCTAAATGGTGATATGCTGAAACTCTTTTTAATGATTTTCCATTTTATCTGATGGAATATTTGCTTTGAAGAAGGCTTTTTCCCCCCAAATTAACCACAATACCACAACCAATCCCCCCACTGATAATCAATCCCAATCTGTTAGCCACAGTCTGATTCATGTGAGGGACCAATGGGATATATGTACTCTTTCAGGACACTGACCAAGGCATCACTAAATATATAACAATTTAAGTGTGCTAAACAAAGGAAAGAAAGAGTAGGTTAAAATATAAATAACAACCAGTAAATCATGGAAATCGTAGGAGAATTGGCTGGGCATCAAATTGAAATAAAGTAGGAGACTCAGGGAAAAAAAAAAGAAGTGCTCATTCTTTTATAAACAAATAGGAAATTAATGTATAGGACTAATGGAAAGATAAAGAGAAGTAAGATCTTCTGAAAACAGACATATCTGTATATTAGTGGTAAAAATATGTAACTTTATTTCTACAATCTAGTTCTTCTGAAATATACATATACATACCTGGGATACTATGAAAAAGATCTATGAATGGTAACAGAGACAAGAATGGCATTGTGTTTTAAAAAAAAAAAAAAACTCGCTGTTATCAAATAATTGGTTTGTCTGTTGAGAGGCATGGGGTCATTTGCATGTCTCCCATGTGGATGTCATCTTTGTTACAAAGGGCAACAACCACTTGGGGAGAAGGGGAAGCTCTTTTGTGGGCCTATCAGCATTAAATATCTTTAGATCTCTCTTCCCACAAAAAAATATTACAATACAGTCAACAGATACAACAGAAACCAAGACAGCCACAGACTTGCTGATATATTGATAAAAATCACATTATCCCATTGAGAGATCTGGCAATATTTACAGCATTAGGGAAAGATTTTCTTTATTCAAAAGAGAGTTTCAGCTAATCTTATGATATGAAATCATCAAGAAAACCTTTACAGAAACTTGTTTTCTCGGATGTATACCACCTCCCTTGAGTTGACTTCTAAATTGATCCATACAATTCAACTGAAAAGCAATCTAAACCTAGTTCCTCTTCAATGTTATTGGTTTATGCCATTTTTACTCTGCATCAGAGAGAACGAGAGATTGCTCCATTCTTTTCCTTAGATGTCTATTCTATCCCAATCTAAAATTATCTTAGAAGTGATCACACAAAGCTGTTTCTCCTAAAGGTTGTCTGATGTTGATACTCTTATCTTACCTCTAAACACTAGCTACTTGCAGAGAGTGACCTACAATAAACTTCATGACCTTCTTGTCATTTACTCATCTGTTCTCTATGAATCCAAGTTTAATTTTGTCTTCCTTGACTTTTTTCCCATTTTCCTCAAAATTCCCTCTTCTGTTAAAGCAGTATATTTAGCATAGTAGGCATTGTTTTAAGAAGGAAAATTGGAAATACACTGAGCCTTTTTATAAAACTATTTTAATAAGGACATACAAAACTCTGGAAACTATACAAATACATGGAAAATAAACAACATGCTCCTGAACAACCTATAGGTCCAAGAATAAATTAAACATGAAATCAGAAAATTTCTTGAAACTAATGAAAATAAAGACACATCATAGCAAAACCTGTGGGATATTGCAAAAGCAGTACTAAGAGGAAAGTTTATTGCAATAAATGCTTACATCAAAAGAATAGAAAGATTTCAAATACACAATCTAATGCTATACCTCAAAGAACTACAAAAACAACAATCCAAAAATTAGTAGATGGAAAGAAATAATTAAGATCAGAGCAGAACTAAATGAAATAGAGACCCAAAAAATGATAAAAAAAAAGATCAATGAAACAAAAAGTTGGTTTTTGAGAAGATAAATAAAATAGACAAACCATTAGATAGGTTAAAAAAAAAAAGAGAAAAGATCCAAATAACAAAAATTAGAAAATGAAAAAGGAATCATTACAACCAATACCACAGAAATACAAGAAATCATTAGAGACTATTATTTTTTTTTTTTTTTTTTTTTTTT
>NW_007727716.1:447281-501548 GCF_000696425.1 Galeopterus variegatus | reverse complement strand
CCCCCGCCCCCCACTCAGCCAGGGAGCGGGAACCGGTCTGTATGTGGGATCCGAACCCGCGGCGGGAGCGCCGCCACGCTCCCAAGCGGTGCACTGTAGCAGTGCGCCACCGGGCCGGCCCATTTAGAGACTATTATAAACAACTATATGCCAACAAATTTGAAAACCTGGAGGAAATGGATAAACTTCTGGACACATACAAACTACCAAAACTGAACCCAGAAGAAATAGCGAACCTGAACAGACCAATAAAAAGCTATGAGATTGAAGCAGTAATCAGCAGTCTCCCAACAAAGAAAAGCCCAAGACCAGATGGCTTTACTGCTGAATTCTACCAAACCTTAAAGGAGGAATTAATATAATTCTCTTCAAACTATTCCAAAAAAATTGAAACAGAGGCCATTCTCCCAAACTCACTCTATGAGGCCAGCTAGCATCACCCTGATACCAAAACCAGACAGATACAACAAAAAAAGAAAACTACAAGCCTATTTCTCTGATGAACATAGACACAAATATCCTCAACAAAATATTAGCAATCAGAATACAGCAACATATCAAAAAACTTATACACCACGATCAAATGGGATTCATCCCAGAGATGCAAGCATGGTTCAACATACAGAAGTTGATAAATGTGGTGCACCACATCAACAAAATCAAGGACAGAAACCATATGATGATCTCACTAGATGCGGGAAAAGCATTTGACAAAATTGAACATCCCTTCATGATAAAGATTCTCAGCATATTAGGTATAGAAGGAAAGTATCTCAACAGAATAAAAGTCATATACAACAAACCCACCACCAATATCATCCCGAATTGATAAAAGCTGAAATCTAGGACCGGCCCGTGGCTCACTTGGGAGAGTGTGGTGCTGATAACACCAAGACCATGAGTCAGATCCCTGTATAGGGATGGCTGGTTAGCTCACTTGGGAGAGCCGTGGTGCTGACAACACCAAGGCAAAGGTTAATATCCCCTTACCAGTCATCTTTTTTTTAAAAAAAAAAAAAAGCCGAAATCTTTTCCCTTAAAAATGGGAACAAGACAAGGATGTCCACTGTCACCACTCCCATCTAACATAGTATTGAGCATGATAAAATTTAAGGTAGCATATTTTAACTCTTGTATTAAAATCCATTTGTTCTGAGGAATAGAATAGAAAGTTTAAAACTGCCTCTATTATACTCAAATAAAAATGTATATTTTATAATGTAGTTTTCTTACTGCTTCTACCATTGTCAAATTCATTTGCACCCCTATGATTGTGTTCCTCATTTGTCTCTGCCCAACCAATTCCTACTCATCTTTCATGACTCAGCATCTTTATAATTCCCACCTTTGATATAATTTCATTGAATAAAACATTTATTGAAGTTCTGCTATGAGCAAAGCATTGTGATAGGTACTAAAGGCAAAAAATAATAATAAAAATATTGTGATACAATATTCTGTGCACAGAAAAGGGAAAAATAAGATCAAACTGTAGGGACTCATGGAAAAGGTGGTACATTAATTCGCCTTGAAATATTATGAGGGGTCTTCAAAACCTTCATGGAAAGATTTGCGTTATCTTTTAATTCTATTTGTCTATGATCTTTTCCAAGTACCCTCATACAAGTAGAAATTAAAGAAGGGAACACTGAGGGGCTGACCTATAAAGCTGAAAGAACAGCATTAACATGGTCAGAGAGTCAAACGAACTAATTTTTGAGGAGCCTTGATGGACCTATGTTCTATCAATCTCTTCTGTTACCTCCTATAGCACTTATTCTCTATAGAACATGATTTTGCACTTATTTGCTGCAGGGTTGTTGTGTATTCTAAATTTTGAATGTCTTGACTCCTACAAGAGACTATAAGCTGTGTAAAAGACAAAACATCTCATATTTCTTATAAATTTCTCCCACAATATCTATTATAATGTGGGCATGTAGTAGACAACCAGGATATAATTAACTGGTTGATTAATTCAAATGGAGGATTTTATAGACATTTGACTAAATATTAATTTATTTTTTAAAGAAAATATCTCTCTCTTTTGGGGACCTATGAGCACCTGCAAAAGGATACTTGTATTCATTGTCACAATAAAATGAAACACAGATGAAATCCGCACTCCATCAAATCAGATGGAGAAACTATATTTCAAATACTGTGAGGTCTACACCCTGTCTTCTTCCTATTATCCAAATATAGCAATGCATTTGGCAAGAATGATAATCTATGAATTAGAAGAAAATATTGCTAAAGTATGTGAAAGTGTAAAGAGGGAAGATTTGATTACCTGCTTGTGGCTTTGGAGCATCGAAATCAATGACTACTGAGGAATTAATCTCACAGGGGTTATAGAAAAATCTGACATAAAACTAATCTCACCTCTAACCATGTCTTGTAATCCAAGTGACTTCTAGAGGGGCTGGCATATTACACCTGACTCATAAGTCTTTTATAAGAGTGAACTATTCACAAGTTTGTATATGGAGAAATGTACTTAATGGCCATTGTCTCATTTTCCCTTCCAACCTGCTCCATTCTCAGAGGTCCACTGCTATAGTCTCAAAAAGCAAACTGTTTGTTTTCTTTTCTATATTCAGTATCAGTGTAGAAACAAAGGCTTTATTTACCATTCAAAGCCATATTTTGTGTCAAAGTCTAAGGAAGAAAGTGTTAGATTAGGAATCAGGAGAATTAGGTTTCAATATCAGCCTTCAAAGCTAAGCAAGTCGCTCAACGTTATTCTGACCAAAACACACCCATTTGGAAACAATATGCAGGTATCTCCACCCCGCAAGCAAACTCAACCCAATTGAAGAATCTTCCAAATTAAAAAATAGATGTGAAAGGTGGTTAACTCTTTAAGGAAAAAATATAATTAGAAGATGAATTTTATCTTAGTTTGTTTCCCACTTTGAGGATTGGGTGGAGAATTGATTCCTATTCACTTTTCTAAAAGCCTCACATTTTGAACAAGTTATCTCACTAAGCTTAAAACTTTTAACCTAATAGTTAATAACAATGAGTATATAAAACCAAACAGCAAAGCCCTAAAAGTCTCAGAGTAATTTTTAACACAAAATGACAAATCTCAAAGAACCCCATTAGAGAACAAAGGTTAGTTCTGTAGTTCCTGCCCATTCTACTACTATCTTACCTGTTAAGATTGACTCTTAACAGGTAAGTTCTACATAATATTTGTCCTATTGTAATGTACTTCTAAGTTTCAGTCCTGCTTTTGGTAAAAGAAAATGCCAGGTCTTATGGATGAGGGTTAAAAAAAAATAATGTACCCAGTCAATTGTTGAGTTCTTTATATGACTTCTTCAGAAAATTTTCTCCCTGCCCTTGACCAACATATTCTCTTAAGTGTGAAATTTGATTATTATCAGAGCTTTCACTGAAAGCAGGTTTTTAAAATCTATATTAGCCATGTGGCCAATGTATGGTGAAACTTAAGTCTACAAGAATTAAACTATAACATTTAGTGCCAGAAAACGGGGGGCTGGGGGAGAGCTTAATATACTAAGCCATGAATAGTTATAAACATTCAGACAATAAAGTATTAAAAACCTTTATTTAGCACACTACTGTGATTACATTCTTATAGTATTAATATATTAATAGCATAAAAACCATAGAACATTATGACTGAAAGAGATCTTAAAACCATTGATTCTGACCACATCATTTTACAAATAAGATAACTGAGTCCTTAAAAAGATTAAATGAATTTACCAAAGACACACAGGTAGCTAGGCCATGAAAAGACCTACAAAATTGTCTTTGAGAAGGCATTTCAATCATTAGTCACCACTTCAGGTACTGATTATCAAGAAACTAAAGATAACATAAACAAAAAAATTCAAGACAAATCAACAGTTTTTGAAATTTCCAGATTTCAAATTTTCAAATTTCATTTCTAAAATTTCATATAAATGCAAGATATATTTAAACAGTCAAGACTGTCTTCAGGGCCGGCCCGGTGGCGCACTGCTACAGTGTGCCGCATGGGAGTGTGGCGGCGCTCCCGCCGAGGGTTCGGATCCCACATACAGACCGGTTCCCGCTCACTGGCTGAGCAAGGGGCGGGCGCAGCACCGAGGGTTGCGATCCCGTTGCAGGTCCCGGTCCGGTACGGGCGCGACACTGAGGGTTGCGGTCCGTTGCCGGACACAAAAAAAGACAAAAAGGAAAAAAAAAAGACTGTCTTCAGATGCTTATTCATATTTAAATACATTATCTTCATAGACCTTTATATGGACACACACTTCAACGATATAGAAGATTCCAATGAATAAGGCTATTCTCATTGATCACAATTTATTTTCTAGCAGATAATGGAATATTTTCTAACATTTAGATACTGATTATTCAGATAACTGCATGTGTGTACATATGTATACAGAAGGTTTCACCCACAGTAATAATTGATATATTCCTTTTGACAATTACAAATCAACATAGAGGCAGTCATCAGTGTAAAGTCATGATCACTTACCAGTACAAAGATAATTAAACAGTTAAATTGAATTGATTTAAATCTGGTTTCAAAGATTTAGAAAACGTTATTTAGAATGTAGTCTGACATTCATCAGTATGATTATTTCAGACCATCTAACATTTTTTTCATCAATAGAATATATTGAATGTCAAAGACAAGAAAGTTAATTCAATATTCTGTAAAACATTTTAAGGAAATAAATCATATAGTTGGCAAATAATTTAGTAACTGATAGTTATATTCCACTTATTGTGAGTCAGAAACATGTTTTACGCACTTTGAATGTATAGTATAATTTATTCTTTATAACCCCATAAGGTAAGAGCCATATAACACGTTGAGAAAACTGAGGCACAGAGAAGTTAACCATGCCCAAGGTCGCACTCCTAGTTAGAGGCAAAGCCAGCACTCAAACACAGGCAAGTCTATTCAATAACCTACACTATTAACTACTAAACTATGCTGCCTCCAAATCATGCTACAAATTTGCATGCAATATATTGCATGAAGCACTGCATGCAGCCATATGATACAGGTGTATACTTTGATATTATCAGTTGCCATTATCTTACCTTGTTTTTAGAATGTCAGTTTTGTAGTGGCCTTCAAAATTATCCAAGTCTAATTTCTTCACTCTACGGTTAAGGAAACTAAGGTTCAAGAACGTCATTGTTTAAAATCATTTTGTTAAGGTAACGCCCTTGTTTCCTACACAGTTAAAATAGATTAAAAACGAAAGTGGAATTTAGTAGATTGATTTTAGAACAGTGCTTCTCAGTGTCATGGTCCCTGGACCAGCAGCCTCAGCATCACCTGGGAACTTAGTGGGCGGGGCCCAGCAATCTGTTTTAACAAGCCCTCCAGGGGATTCTGATGCATGACAAAGGTTGAAAACTGCTGGTCTAAGAACCTGCTTTCTCTCTAAACTCAAGTTACAGTTTTGAACAAGCTCATTTTGTTAGTTGAAATCCCTTTAATTTTACATGCAGAGTGAGAAAGTACCTCTTTCATCTACTCCCATACACACAAATCATATACAGTTGTCCCTCGGTATCCATGGGTGATTGATTCCAGGACCCCTCCCCACACCCAGATACCAAATCCATGGATGCTTAAAGTCCCTTAAATAAAATGGGGTAATATTTGCATATAGCCTATTCATATCTTCCTGTATGCTTTAAATCATTCCTAGATTACTTATAATACCTAATACAATGTAAATGCTATGTAAGCACCAGTTATACTATATTGTTTTTATTTGCATTATTTTTATTGCTGTATTGTTTTGTTTTGTTTTGTTTTGAGTATTTTTGATCCGCTGTTGGCTGGATCCACAGATGCAGAACCCACAGATACAGATACATACACACACACACGCACACACAATACTATCTACATTACACACATTAGTAACATGCTCATAACTATAAATACAATTATAAAAAATAATTAATAAATAACACTATCTACAAAACACACATAAACAGGTATAATCATGTTATGGATGTGTATTATGTAGTAAGCTCTGCAATACCCCAGGCATGTTTCCATTTCAATCTCCATCCTCACCTCCATTTACAAAGAAATCTCTCCTCCACAAAAGTACCTCTTTAAGAGAATGAAATGTCTCCTCTTTCTCCCTGATGTCAACATCTATGGAATTCACTTTAACAGGCACCATCTCTCTCATAAGATGCAAAGTTCCTAGAACACCAAGGACTCTAAGAAAAGTGCTGACATAAATAGAGACGCGTAATTAATGATTTAATCATTTATTCTCTGAGTTTGTATTGTGTGCAAATGTATTAACTCAACATTAAAGCATAGAAGTACAAGGAGCTGCCATACCCACTCTCCATAGGTTTTGTGTACATTTCAATGCTGAGTTTATCGGTTAAAACGTTTAAGATGGCTTTGAATTTAATGACCACGGATATTACCCACCCACCCCCCAACTCCCCATGCACCTTTAGGACTGCAGATGTTAGTTACAGCCCCCTTATTATCCTACCCCCAGGTTTGTACTTCACCAAAAAGCATGATAAAAGATGCTTCTCACAGAGGGCTGAGAACTTGGGAATTCTTTTTCTCCATTCCAAAAGAAACCAGTTAATTGGCCTTCACAGTGAGGGACAAGTCTATGTAGCACAGTGTCATGAACCTTAAAACAGGTCAAGCCCCCCAATCCGGTTAAAACACTATCACGTCTCTTTCAATGACACTATTTATAATATCCCAAGTTTTATAAAAATAGAATTCTTGGGAAAGATCTTGCATTGTCACACAAAAAGTCATGCATAGTAACACATTGTTGGTTCAGTTGTAAGAGAGCAGTTTTGTAAACATCTTCAAGTTTTTAAAAGCTCATGAGTTCAAACTACCCATTTAACCTGGTTTGGGCAGAACTAGTGGAGATATCAGGCCTCTAATATAAAGGATTTAACCTTACAGTTTCAAAGATAAAATGCTGAATATTTTTGTGTTATCTAATAAAAATAAGTTTGCAAAACTTGTTAAAATTAAAGGTGTTAATAAACTGGCAGGTGAGCTTGTTTAACCCATCTGAGAGAGCAAGCTACTTAAGGACGTTGCACGATAAATGTATGTAAATATCGGTTCATTAGAATAGTCTCTGACAAGTGCCAGAAAATAGTTACTGAATGTGCATGAAAAGTTGCAATTTTAAAAAATACCCTGTCACAAACTTTTCATGAATTCGGAATGTCCTCTCCCAGGTACAAGTTAGTAATATAATTTTACTTTTTATTTTGTGTACAAATTGGCCAGCTTTGCTCAAATCTAGGTGCATCCCTCTAAATGAATCCAGTTTTCCAAATTGCTTGCAACATCTACATCAGAGAAATATTTAAGCATACATTATACACAAATTATGTTCAGAAAAATTGTTTTGTTTCCATGTAACTAAAAAGCAAGGAAGAAGATGATTCCTTAGGTTTTAAAAATATTATTCAACCATCTATGCGTATTTTAAAAAATTATGCTAGGCTTGGCATGTGATAGTCAATTTCCTTTTGAATTTTACATCCAAAAGATCTAAAAGAGATGGAAGTTTTGGGGCAATGAGGGAAAAGAATAGATCTCCCAATCGTTTTCCACATGTCTTAAAAAGGTATCAGCCTGGGTTTCTACCTGATGTAAGCTTATTTGATTCGTACTTAGTGAGTAGTCATGGGTGAGAGTAGTAAATTCTTAGATTAACACAGAGAATGGACAGCAAAGACAACGGCATCCTGCTGGCAGCCTGGGAGGAACCTAATCATTCTTATTCAATGAGATCCTCAAAGTCAAGATGCCATTTTTAGAAGTTTGCACTATCACAAACATGGGAATTTCTCTTTTACTCAACTTAATTCTGACTTAAAAAAATAAAAACATTAATATTTGATTTAACAAAATTTGAGAAAAATGCATCATCTTCCTATAAATGATTTTCATGTTGTTAATCTATTTGGTGGCTCCAATCTGAATATACACACGTGCTGAATTTAATTTAAATCATCCCAAAATTAAAGTAATTAAGACAAAATACTCCTGCAGTAAGTATCCTTCTAACGTAATTCTTTAAAGCTATTTTAGATAAGTGAGATAAAGCCCATTTTAAAAGCATTGGCTACTTAGGTGTTAAACATAAGCAGTAAATTCGCCTTTCTAAATTGCCCCATTTATTACATTTAATCCTCCTTCTGTAATCAGCAGCACTGAAGTACACATTCATAGTTCCCTTCCTTTGACACGGTTCTTTTATTACTGTCTCTTTTCCTTACATAATGTCCTGCAGCAGCTGGCCTATTATTATGATGCTTTTTTCTCCTGTCTTTTTCTTTAACGGTTTTGCTAGCACAAATAATTAAAACATACTTACCTTCCACTGCTTTGGCTGCAACTAAGGGTGCTTTAGGTGCATATGTCTGGGAGTGGGGTGATGGGAGTGTTAATGTGGAGGGGAGCTGAATTGTTTGTTTCTTTTTATTTCATTTCTGAACAGTGACATATTGATGTTTCAGATAATAAATCATTCCAATTTGTTCATCCCTGCAAGCAATGGTTTTAATCTTCATTTATGACTTGCAAAGTCCGTTTTGTTAGAAGCATTTGATAAAATACTCAATTACCATTTTTTTACACTGTAGTTCAACTGCCGTGCTGATAAAAGGCTCCAGCTTAGAAGATAAACTGCAAATAATTCCTGAAGAACAAATGTCAGAGGCGGTATACAATGAATGGGATTTTTTTTTTTTTTTTTGAGCAGATTATTCTATCACCAATGTGACAGGATGGTTCAATATTTATTTTGTGGAGAATGTCATTTAAATATTGTTTGACACCTGCTCCCTGTAGTCAGCTACTCATCACATTACAATTTCAAGGGATTTAAAAGTGAAATTTAACTCTATGTCTACTAAGAAATAAGAAACTCATCTATAAACCAAGATGAGAATATACTGCTAATATATGAAAATTATTTAAATAAATGGAAATGCAATTGATTCAGTTTTGTGGATCTATATGGGAGAAGAATATTTAAGCCTCAGCACCCTCTCCTGCCCTTAGCTTTCAAGTGTTTATTTTTGAGACCATATTTGAAATCTGGCCAAGAATGAACCTGCCTATTCATTCATTAAATTGCCTTTTTTCAGGCAATCTACTGTTGAAAATGATCACTTCACTCACCCTACTTCAATTTTCTTCCATATGCAAGTTCTAGGTGGCATTACTCATTGGCTAAGCTAACTTTTCTTAATGGGAAGGAGCTTATTTTATTCACCTCCAATTTGCTCAAGTTGAAAAGTTCCTATTAAGTGCTCAGCACCTGGAGATAGTTACCATTTTAAGTATGGGCTCCAGAATGCAATATACTCCATTAAGCATTTTTCTCTCAGGAATTCCTCTCCTCCCCCCACTCCTAGTCAATCACTTTTGACAATTTTAAATGAAGCATTTTTCTCCCCGTGGATTTTAAATAGTCGGAAGATATCTCCAGATGAAATCAAGTCTTAATCCTTGCCTCACTCTTTGGAAAGCAGCAAGGCAGTAGAAAATGGCATGAAAAAGGAAGGGGATAAGAACTATTAGGGTAAAAGGAATCAAAGAACTGACTCGCAAAATTTTGTTTCCTTTATCAATTGATTTGATGCTATGGCATTATTTTTTACTAAGTTTCTCTGTATTAGGTCATTTGATCACCTCAGGGATCCAACATATTTGCATATTATTTTCACTGAAAACAGGTTTTCATTTCTTTGAGTGAATCACAAGAAACTGCCACATTCAAGAAAAACACACAGACAATACTAAGCAAACAAATATGAAAAAATGTGAACATTTACTTACTATTCATTTAACTCTTTGACTCGTAGAACTTCCCTGAAGTACATGAGAGCTCTGAACATGACAAATAGCTGGATTTGAAACACTGACAAATGGCAATGCAGACAATGGAAGTAATCAATTCTGTGCACTAAGTAAAACAGTTAAAACTAATGGAATCATCACAGACCCTGTTAGACTGGGCAACATTAAGAGTTGAACCAACATTGCCAACAGTGAAGATTGAGCACCCTGGATTAGATCTTCCATTTTTACTTCTTGGGATACTTTAGGTACCTTTGTAAACACATTAACTCCATCCCTTAACAAGAGACAGCATGACGTGGAAGAAAAAGTCTTTGGAGCCAGTCGTACTTGGGCTGGAATCCTCATAAATTGGACCTGGGGCAAGCCATGTAACCTCTCAGAGGCTCAGATTTTTCATCTGCAAAATGGACTTAATAATATTTTATTGAGGGATATGTGAGTATTAAATAAGATCTTTGGAGTATGTAAATGAACCCAGCATAAAGTAGGAATCAAATAAATGCATATTGAACAGATTTGTAAATTAAATTAAATTAATGGTGCCTAGGTTTTAGCATTATTTCAAGCCACTAAATTTCATTTCAAAAATCTGGTTCTTGCACTAGATGTTGACCCTAGTGGCTTGAAAAGGTACATGCCTAATGTAAAGATGTCCAAAGTAGTTTACCTATTGGGAGAACCTAGCTCAGTGACCAGTGAAAGCATTCTATAGTCTTCGCTGAACATTAATGGGTTTTACATCTGTACCTTCACATAGGAGAGATTTTTAAGACTATCAGGTTTGTAGGACATGATCTCCTTCTCGAGAACAAAACAAGGTCAATCTCCCAGCACTAAGTTACGAATTCTCCACAATAACTGCTGTTTCCTATTTAAAAGGAGCAAAATGAGGTGAGTTTGAGGACCACAAGTTGCTCCAGAAAATATAACTGTAACTATTAAGTTTTGTCTGGTCTAAGCTGATTTGATATTGCAAAAAAAGAGGGATATATACAGCATTCACTTATCTTAAATAAATCTTTTTTTTTAAATACATTGAAAACTTCAAGTAGATCAATTTAAAGCTGACCTACGTGCACTTGGTGGTTTTTTTGTTGTCGTTCTTACGTAAAATAGCCTATTACAATCCTTCAGATATATCAATATTTCTAATAAAAATAAGCAGAAATAAAATATCTTATTTACTGTGATCTATATTTGACATTGCATCCAAGAACATCCGATTAAACTACATGAATAGATAAGAGGAGTTTTAAAATATGGGGGTGCTTGTCATGAAAAAACAAGGTCAATTAATAGAAGTCAGTTAAAGGGGATTTTCTTAAAGCTTCTCAAAGTTTAACATACATTTTATCCAGTTATAAAAATATATTATGATCCTCAAATTCAAGTCACTTAAATTTAACAAATATTTTAGTTCCTACTATGTGCAAGACACTGTGCTAGTTGGTTAATTTCTCTCCTCCCCCACTCTTAATATTATCAGATGTGATCCTTTTAAAAATCCATTATTGCTTTTCACTTGCCTCTCAGAGAGTATTAAAGATAATGAATCATTGTGTTTCCAAACCTTTCTTATTTTCCCCTCAACTTCCTGTGGTTCAATACAGACATCATTATTTCTCTGCTAGTATAGTGATTCCTTTCGTCATGCCAGAAACAACTACAGCACAAAGATTAAATACAATCTATATCCACATAAATCATTGAATAAATGAATCATGAAATTAATATGTAAATTGTGTGTTTAACCTCTATTTATACAGCACTGTCTGTCGCCGTATTGTAAATCTAAAACTAATTGCAAATTCACAACTCTGCAAAAAGAACACTATGGTAAAAGCTTGACATATTTATTAACTAAATGTTGAACTACATTGAGTAAGTAATTAACAGTCGTGCCAGAACAGGGAGAAAAAATTATATTTAAGCACAGATGTCACCTGTATGGAATGGCTAAAACTATTTTAGATTAGATTTTGATATTAATCAAAGAATACTGCTATTTAATTTTTGACAGACAAATCTGTTCCCATTTATTCAAGATTCCATTAAGCATTTCATTTTTAAATGTTCATGTCATGATCATCCATAGTAATAAAAGTTTGCTTTAATTTATCTCTTGAAAGGAAAGACAGATTCCCAAAAGGTTAGATGACAATAAACCCATTCAAAGATTAGCCAGAGTCTCAATTCAGCACATTAACAGCATTTTTAATTTGATATATGGATAAACAACCTAAAATAGACAATTTCTACATGAATAACACTATTTAAACATTTAATAGGTCTTGTCACCACCAACATAGGTACCTTCTGAAAATTATTTTTATATTGTTCTGTAAATAGCAAGTTATTCAAAGAATACAACTTTGAAGTTAAAGATGGCATATAAATATATACACAGGAATATGTATTAGACTAAGTGTTCTTGTCCCTTCATGCATTTAGGTCATAGGTTTTAGAACACAGTCTCACTTCTAGCTGCTATACTTCTAACCTGAGTTTCTATTAAGATGCTAGATTTAAAATGCATAATGCATAATTTAACTATGGGAAATGGTATTAAAATATTTACAATAGATAATCCTGATTGTAATAAAAATAATTACCTATTTCAATTGGTATTGCACATGCAGATGAGAGGCAAAATCTGACCCTTAGCCTCTGACTTCCCTAACTAATTTAATCCAACTCACATTTACAAAGGGCAAAACAGAACAGATTTTAAATTCAACTAAAGAAAACTGTTTCCCAGAGTTTTACACCTCAATAAACGTTGTGTGCTTTCAGTTTCCTCATGTCTGAGCCCTTTAGAATGTGCCTGAATACTTTCAAAAAAAGCTAACCTATAAAGCCAAGCTTAAAAAATATAAACATCTTTCTAATAAAAAATTTAAACAGAATTATATAAAAACGAGGCAATCAGTACTCATAGTTCTTTATCCTGGAAAATATTTTTTGTCCAATAGGCAAAAACATCATTACTACTCAACCATCCTTATGAATGGCTTATTCTAAAGTATCCACATTTTCCTGCCTGATTGGCGTAATAACCAATGTCATGCATTCTTAAGGAAGCAGACTAGAATTAGTAGTGCACTGCATTTCTGCGAGATGCAATTTCTGTGAGTTTAAGGCTATCTGGCCCTTATCAGATCTGGACACATATCTCTAGTGTTTCTAACCAAACTAACTACAGCAAATTCCACCATCCCAAGAACACTAAATGCAAAAGAGAGGGAAAGAGTCTTAGCTAATCAAATCAAACAGAAGCAGAAAAATAAAACCATAACCACAATATTTTTTATACAGACATTGTTCATTAGAATGAGTTAGATTGCAATAATTAGACATTTTTTTCCTTTGGTTCTTAATATATTAAGAGCATGAGATGGCCCAGTATGAGGGGTCTTCAAAAGGTTCAGGGAAAGATTCATATCATCTTTCAATTCCATTTTTCAATGAACTTTTTGAAGTACCCTTGTATATCTCACTCCCTTTCATATATGATCTGTCAACTAGATCCAACAACAGAAATAACTGAAGGAATAAAAGAAAAAGACCATTTATTAAAGGAAATAGCTAGATACCCCAAAAGTGGATTAAATGTAAAGAGTTTAGCATGGTGCCTAGAGCAAAATTAGAACCTAATAAATGTTAGATATGATGATAAGAATAATGATAATATGATAAATACAATACCTAAAAACATAATGTAATCGATATACCCATCAATAGAATGCTTAAGAATTTTATATGAGAGATCATTACACAGTCATTAAATAGCATGTTTTTGAAGATTATTAAAAACACTGCAAAAGTAGTCGTGATATAAAGTTAAGTGAAAGAAAACGAATGCAAAAAAGTGTATGCCTTATGATACTAATTTTCTTCAAATAAATATGTAGCTGTATGCATAGAAGAAATGAGGGAAGATAATGAAATACCTCTGGATTTTGGGAATATAGGGAATTTATATTCGACTTTATATAAATTCCCAAATATTCTCTAACACATACTTTCCTTTATAAGCAGAATACACATACATACACATAAATACAGTACACACACACACACACATACACATATAAATACAAACACACACATAAAGAGATTTAGATATAATCTCTAAACCCAAATTTTAAAATCTCATATTTCAAATCAGAAATTCTCAAAGGTTTTTGGTCTCAGGATCCTTTCCCACCTTATTTATAAATTCATCAAAAATAAAAATAAAACCATATCTGTTAACATAAATAACACATTATTATGAAAAAATAACTATTTTCCAAAATAAAGAAATAAGGAAAAATATTTCGTGAGAAGAATGGCATTATTTTACATTTTTTGTAAATTCAGCAGAAAGCTGGATTCTCCCATGTGCTTCTGAATTCATTCTGATGCACTGTGTTGTTTTGGTTGAAATATAGGGAGAAAATCCAGCCTCACAGTTAGAAAAGGGAGGGACCTCTGGACCCCTTGGAAGCATCTTAGGGGTCTCCACGTTTACCTTAGACCATACTTTAAGAAGCACTGCCTGAATTCAATGTATTATTTTGTGGGAATTTTTTTTCTTTACTTTTACTATAATTCTCATCTTAGAGATCAGTGGCATCTTTCTTTTCAAAAGAAAGTTACGCTCCACTATTTTGGTGAAAACTAGAGTAGGGAAAGTAACACCATGCCGCTCTTCAAGAAGCGATAATTCAGCATTTTATTGCTAACAAGTATAATGATTAACTAGTATATAGATCAATTATTATGTTCACTGATGTTCTGTATGTTTCCCTAAAACAGATACCTCAGTCCATATCACACGCTTTTCTCCACTAGTTTTGTTTTCTGTTATACTTTTTTTTTTTTTTTTCAGAAAATTTCTATGTGAATTTAGCTTGACCAATGACAAATTATATGAACCAAAAGCTGGAGTGCTGAATGAAAAGAAAGAAGATTTGCTGCACATTTCTACCTCAGTTAATAATCCTCTGTGGGGTTTAAGGTAGGTCATTCAATCGACTGGTTAAAATGATGACAATAAAGTTTTAACTCTCCCCATATTATTAATTAACTCTAGATACTTTCTTGGAAATTTTTATTTTGTAAATTAGGTGTGTTTCCTTTCATTTTGATTATTAAAATGCAATCAGCTTTGGTAACTTGATGATTTACATAGAACTTTGCAAATATCATCTTGATGCAGTAAAATGAATTTTTTTAAATAATCAGGAAAAAAGTTATTTTTGTTCTCATTCAATTATTTCTAAGAAAAGATACATGTTGGCTTCAGAAGTAAATATAAACTGGTTGAAAGGAAAAGAGTAGCATTTTTCAAGAACTTGTTATATACAAGTCACTGGTTCCATGTCATCTCATTTATGAGATCAGTATTATTACTCCCAGTTTACTAATCAGGAGACCTACACTCACAGAGGATGGGGGTCTTGCCTAAAATCACAGGATTAGTTACGTGGGAGAAGTGGTTGGCCAGAAATCAAAACCTGGGCTCTGCAGGCTTTTCTATATACTCTGCCTTCTAACTGATTATCATCCCAGCTCAATGTCTTTCATTCCAAATCAAAAGTGCGAATTCATTAAAAGTTTTCTGGTTCTAATTTTTTAAAAAATTAACAACCAAATTATATCAAGAGAGTAGAGAATTCTTATTATAATCTACCTATTTTGTATGTTTGGATGGGAAGGAACGGCTTTTAAAAAGGGGCATTTTCTTCACCTAATGTTTAAGCTTGAGGTTGGCACTACACTGCCTGTTCCTCCTGGAGATTTATGTTAAGGCGAAAACTTTCTCCTACTTTTTTGTTTTCATGTGTTCCTTGCCTCTGTCCAACATTTCATTCTGGAAAGGAGAAAGAGCTGCTCATCTCAGTGGCAGGAAAGAACAATCTTCGATTTATAACATGCTGGGAACCCATCACTGTGATAGAGCAATCTTTCCCCTAGACATCTCTCCATTACCGAAGCTGATACCTCCCTGCCCTGATGCCACTTCAGTGCTGATCTGTCAGTCCCAACAGCAGGGCTAATGGCACCACCTGCCCCTATGTACATTTTTCATCTTTATCTCAGAAAAACTTCTTTTGTGGGTTCTTCTTTAAGTAAACTGTGAAAATATACTTTCCACAATTTTTGCTTTACAAACCTTCTCCCTTGCATATATATTTGAATGACACACCGCATACACGGCAGAATATCTTAGGTTGTACTTGCTCTTTTCTTCCTTTTTCCTATGAATACTTCTTCAGTTCTTATGAAACAAAAGTAAGTGAAGAAACTTCATTTTCAGAGTATTGCAGAAATAGTGAACCAAGATTTGGTTTAATTACTATCAGGAAGTCACTGAAATAGATGCAAGAATCCTTTTTTAAAAACCTCCTTGCTAGAGCTGAGTTTTATTCTTAGCTGTCATTTTTTAATTTGCTACTTGATGTAAATTGGTTACTGAAATAAGCCTTTTAAATACTTTACAAAAAAATACTTGAGGGCAAACACAAAACAGAGGGAGAGAGCAACATACGAGAATCTCCAATTTTTAGAAAGGTAATAAATAAGAGAAAGAAAAGAGAGATAAATAGTAACCTATGTGCAGGCAGCCAGCAACAGTTCTAAAGACTATATTTGCCTTACTCTGAAGTAGATGGAAGAATATTAAAGTGACACTGTTACACATATCTGTTTGTGTGATGATCTATAATATAGGGTCAAATTTATTTAAAAATATTAGAAAGTGTTAGCCAATAGTCAGAAATGCCAATTTCCCCACATTCTGAAATGTTGATATTATATTCAAAGTACAATACACTTTGATTAAAGCTGATCACCTAACAAGAGGTTTGATGTGCCCCTTATACCCAAGAATTGTGTTTGGAGATGATTCTTTTTTAACTTAGTATTCCGTGACTTATAATACTCATAAGAGTTATTTAAAAATCTAATAAATCTTACAAAATGTTTGTGAGGATTTAATAGATTTTTTTCTGTAAATATGGAAAGCATTATCAACTAGATAGGTCAAAAAGTACAGATAACATAATCTTCAAATATTTGTCTCACTTCCTTCCTGGAGTCATCTCCCTAATACAGTAGGCATGAAGAACCCAACCAGATCTCTGGGTGACATATTACGGCATTCATGGATTTAGATTTTCTTTATATTTTCCTTCCATTCCAGACTCCCTGGTTTTCAAAATACATCTAGTTCTTAAACTAAAGACAAATACAAATAGAGGGTAAGGCAAAAAAAATTTTGCAGACACAAGTAGCACAATCATCTGGAAGCTATATGTTTACACTCAGTTCCCTTGGAATTCCTGAACTACAGCCATAAAGATCTATTGTTTACCTCTTCTGTCAAAAATGGTTTAGAACTCTATATGCCAGGGCTATTTAGATGTTAAATTTGAATATCACTAGTCCTGTTGAAGGTGTTTAAGAAATTCTTGGATTTGTACACCAACGTGCAAAAAGGCAATACATTCTGATCATTTGAGCAACAGCAAGATAACAGGAGTGAATTTAGGAAGCAGTCTTTTAAAAGGTGATAAGATTGTCAATGAATGACAGAGAAGATTCCAAATGAGCTAAAGTATATCTTCATTTAATGAAACTTAAGGAAATTTGCTGCTTTTACATCTTTGATATTTCCACGACACCATTAAAACAGACTATCTCCAAGCCTCATTTAATGTATGCATCTATTTTTAATAGACAACTATGCTTTACATAGATTCTTTTAATAATACATCTTTTTAATACTCAGAGCAGATGTGGATACATTGTACTACTGGAAAGACAATGCAAGTAAGCATCTGATGCCTGCAGCATCTGTAGAAGTTAGGAGTCAGGATTCCTTCAGCGAAACATGCTTTGTTGAAACTAACTGGAAACCCCACATTACAGCTCCAGTAAGTTAATTACCTGATATAAAGGTAGGCTGAACTTTATTTTATCTTAGAAGTAAACTGACAGCAGTGAGGATTTTACAATGACAATGTTATGATCAATGCCATAGTCTCAGGTGTTAATGCTTCATTTACCTTTAAAAGCAGATGTAATAACACAGAAAGATCAATATAAGCTCTTTATTTGGTGTTAAATAACTGCGGATACATTGCATCATTATATTGCAGAGTTTTATCAGTGAAATTAACTTAAAAACCAAATAAATGTTGTTTGAAATGATATATCCTAATTTCCCTACTCTTGGAACTTTGTGATTACCTGTAAAGGCAATTTATAATAAGAATGTAGAGAACTCACATAACATTTTCAGAATTTGTAATGATTTCAAGTGAAGAAAATGAGAAAATATGTAAAAAGCACTTTGAAATAGTATGAAGTGCCATAAAATATGTAGTGTTATTAGTAATTGTTTTTATAATTCCAATTAATTTTATGTAATCCATATAACAATATGGGCTTATTGGCCAAGAATAAAGCAATACTCTGAGATAGAAATCTCTAAGTGATAGGCACGTATTGATATTTCTCCTATTATACCAAAATAATAGACTCTCAGTTCTCAACTGAGAGTACCCAGCCAGTGCATATAAAATGACCCCATTGACAACATTTTAATTAGCTTTTCTTTGATAATCTTGAATCTTCACATTTACTTTCATTCTTTTGCTATGGATGGGAAGAATGTGTGGCAGAGAATTCATAGAGTTTTTTTTTTCAATTTTTCCTTAAAGTAAGACAGCTATAACAGTATCTTTGCCTTATTGGTTTCATCATATTGTATCCTACATTATTTTCTTTAATAATCTTAATTTTGTTCTTATAGTTCTACATTAAATCCTTACTACATCGTACTGACAGTGCAAAACCTTTTAAATAATTACGATTGTGTCATCAGTATATAATACAAGGTGGTAAATGTATTTTTCCAATTTATGTTTAATTATCTCACCAGTTATTATATACAAGTGTACTCATTGGAAACCAAGTTTTTCTTTGCATAATAATTTTTAGTGGCAATCTCTATCCTTGATTTATAAAATTCTAAAAATAGTACTATGTTTACAGAGTATTAAAAATTTGCAAAACATTTTAATGCATATGATGAATATATAAGGTGGTAACAGTGAATATTTCTTCTCATTTTACAGATGAAGAAGCTAAGATCAAGAGAAGTTAAGTGACTTGTATAATATCACACATATAGCAACTGGCCCAGTCAACCCAGGACTAGAAAACTTTTGCCACCTAGTCCATTCTTCCTTCTGCTACAACACACTGCTTCAACCTCAGTCTAATCAAACTATTGCTTCACCCATAAATTAGCTATAACTGTATGTTTTCAAGATTTTTATTCAGTATTAGAAGTAGTATTAGAATAATTAACTCAGAGGCTTCTGTCCCCTGGTCAAATTCAGTGTAGAAATGCAATAAACCCAGATCAGTGTAACCAGTGTTCTTGATTGGCTTTCCAATGTGGCCTCACTTAGGGCCTAATAACAGATAAAACTTTTTTAGGAATAATCCCCACCTCTTAATATAAAATAATTAATTATTAAAATGTATTACACTGTACGCCTGTTGTATAAATACTGCTTTGTGAATATAGAATATTCACTGAATTTCTCAGCTATAAAGAAAGAAAAATTTGAAAAGGGCTTTCCCAGATAGTCATATATTGACATATGGGAAAATAAAAATAAATTATTCTAAACTATCAACACAACAATATTATTAAATATTCAAATATCAAATACAATGCTACAAAAATACTGCCAATTTCCTAATGTAAGGGTGATGGGGCAGAAATATAAATAGTATGGTGGTTTCAGATAGAAAAATCTAGATAGACTCCATGACCCTGAAAAAAATTCCACCTTAGAGTTAACTTACTTGATTGAATAGTCTATTATAAATTAGCCTTTATAAACAATGGTAATATATCTTTCAAATATCTCCTCTTTCCATGCATGCTTACAGTCTTATTCTGATAAACTGAAAAAGATAACCAGAGATTGTGGAGAGCACACCTTTCTTCGAAGGAACTCTGAGTGGTGACAACACCAAAAAAATATATTCTCTGCTCCCGTATAAGTCCACTTTCTCTGAGTAGTGGGCAACCTATGACATGGAGATAATCTGTTTAATGCAGAAAAATAATCTCTCTTGAAGAGGTATTGATCAGAAAATGATGGTTGATAGAGCAACTATTTCTTCATGGTCATCTAGTTCTTTTGTTTAATAAATTTTATTATGCATGTTTGAGGTTTACAACGTGATGTTATAGGATACATATAAATAGTAAAGTGTTTACTATAGTGAAGCAAATTAACATGTCTATCATTTTCACATAGTTATTTTTGACAAAAGCAGCTAAAATCTACTTAACAAAAATTCCTAACCCAATACAATTTTATTAACTCAAGTCCTCATGTTGTACATTAGATCTTTTGACTTGTTCATCCTACATATTTGCTCCTTCGTATCCTTTGACCTACATCTCCCATGTCCTCCCCCAACCCCTGCCCCTAATAACCACTGCCATCTAGTTCTAAAAACAATTTGGAAAAGGATAAAGAACAAGAAATAAAATAATAATACTCTGATACAGCAGCCATGGTGATGAATATAGTTTTTTATTACATTCATTTGCAAAACAAAATACTTTTAGCCCAAAGAACATAACTTTGAAGACAGCCAACTTTAACATTTCTAAAATGTTTCAGACTTTCAAAATTCAGAGCCTACTTGTCGCCCAAAATAACAAAACTCTATGGTGTGATGAGTGCATGATTACAATTCTGAACTGGGTTTAACTAGGTTATTCTTTCAAGACTTAAAGATTTCAGTTCCAGGACTCACACTAGCTTACAGGGCTGGTTTCAAATGATGGTTTAAATAGAATCAGTTTTATAGGTTGCTTGCTTTGGGCTGTAATTGGTGAGATAAAAATTAGTGAATGACAGCAAGCCATGGAGAAATGGTGACAACAAGCAGGACACTGGTTCTTCTCAGCCAGGGGACTCTACAGTCAATACTGGGCTACACTTACAGGTGGTCACTGAGCAGAATGTTCTGTGTTTAAAAACCCCTAGGCAAATACATATTTTTCTCTTCTAATAATTTTAACAGCCTTCATTACATACCCAGGAGAATGGCTAAAATGAAAAAGACAGATAATACCAAACGTTAATGATAATGTGGAGAAACTGGAACTTTCATACTCTGCTTACTAATGTAAGTACAAAGCATTTTTGGCAGCATCTACTAAAGCTTAAAATAAAGCTAAGTTTATAATACAGCAATGCCATATTCAAAAGGAATGAGTGCATATGTCCACCAAAAGACACAAAAACATACTGGAAACAACCAAAAAGTACATCAACAGTAGAATAAATAAATAAATTTTGATATATTCATACAATGGCATATTATGCAGCAATAAAAAAACAACTACTGCACATAAAAACATGGATGAATCTCACAGACATAATGGTGAATAAAAGAAGACATATACAAAAGACTACATACTTTGTGATTCCATTTAGATGAAGTTCACTAACAAACAAACAAACAAATATGTGATGATAAATGTCAGAATATAGGTTGCCCCTTGGCAGGGTGGTAATATCTAAAATGGGGTAAAAAGGGGGCTTCTGGGTGCTGATGATGTTCTAATTCTTGGTCTGGGTGCTGGCTACATGGTCACAGGTGTGTTGCCCTTGTGAACGCCAATTAAGTTACATACTTATAATTTGTGCACTCCTCTGTATGTATATTTCAAAAAAAAAGGGAAAAAAATTAACAATCTAAATTACTTACTTTAAAACTCACACCAAAAGTCATGATTGCTTTATCCCATCACTCTTATCTGTAATACTACTATATCAACTACAATATAAACTATAATGGATAAGATCTGGTATTGTGACCTTGCTGTTTTCTCTATTAGCAGAGAAGTGGTTCAATGGCTGCAAAATGCAAATCCTTGGCTTTTCTTTGATTTTTAGTACTTCTCACTTTCTAGCAGTCACCCCATTAATCCTCATAAATAAAAAAAAAAATTAAAATCATCCTGGAATAGCTGAATTATCATGATTTACATTTGCTTTTTTGTTTAAAGAATAATGTTGATATTTTTAAATGAAAAACCCTTTTTATTAAATTTTAGTATAAAATTCAGTTATCCCACTAATCCACTGAACTCAAAGAGGAAAGAAAGCATACAGCCAATATTGAACACACACACACACAAAAAAAAAACCCTTATATTTTGATTAATTTCATGTTATTGCATTATGTATTGGTAGGGACATACATTCATTACACCATGCAAACTAGTATTACATCTGAATTGCTCTTTCACCCAAGTACAGATACGATCAGAGAAAAGCAGTGAGCAATTTCATTAAAGTAACCACTATCCAAATGTTGAGCTTTCAGTATGTAAATACAGTATTGTTGTAGTAGTTTAATAAACAGGCAATGACTCTTGCTGAAACATTATAAAGATTTTTACCTACATATATATCATTTTCAAAGGTTTCATAACCATAAAGGTACTAGTTCGGCACTTGCTTCTTTGCTATGGAAGACTTGATTACTTCCTTGAAAGAACGTATCACATGTGTCTAGTGCCATGAAAATATTTAAAGGTCTTCAAAGAAGAATAAAGCTATATTTAAAAGTTGGTCAGCCCAGCAAAATATTAATCAAGACTAATGTCATTTTTTTTTTTAACTCTCCCTGGATTTCCAGAAACATACTATGAATGCTTCCTATATCATTAGGAGAAAACTGATGACAGGTAGGAGGGGGATCCCTCTAGATGCATCTTAAGATACATAAAAATGAGGCCAATGAGGTAAAAAGAATTAGGGATAAATCATTAAAATGAAAAAAAAATTATTATTTTGAGTATGACCCTACTAAAATCTGTCAAGTAAAATATAACAAAACCTCAGTTGACCAGAATGATCAGAGAATGGGTTATTCCAATTAAGGAAAATCTGATAACCTCAGGATTAAGCTGAAAAGTGCTTTAGTCTCAAAACTTGATCAAAATTAATCTAAAAAAAGTAAGGATCTCACAAGTCCACAAGATCGTAATTCTGCATGTCAATGACTACATCAAATGCAGAAAAAGGAGAAGACAAAATATGTACTGGCAAAGGACAGCTCATCAAAGTTATGTTCTTGTTTTTCACCAAATATCTGACTTTTTTTTTCCTTTACACAATAGGCCTCATTCTTAATAATGAATTATAGAGAACAGTAATTATATGAGATATATAATGTATAGATTTATGCTAAAAATTGTGTTTTCAACTTCATAGTTCTTTCACTCACTCCTTTATTCATTTATTCATTCAGTAAGCATTTACCATATGCCCACAATGTATGAGGCACTGCTGGTTGAGGATACAAACACTAAAAAGACATAGTTCTTATCCTGCACCTTACATCCAGTGGGAAAGTCAAACAAGTAAAAACAGCTATCAAATAGCTTAATAAGTAATATATAGGAATATGGACAGTGTTATATTAGCAGAGAAGGGGGTCATCTAAATCTGATTAAGCAGAGACATCTCAGGGAAGGTGCTATATCTGAACGATATGAATGCATGACCTAGGTGTAGACAGAAAGTTAAGCAGAGGGAACACATGTCTAAAATGGTCAAACAGTATGAAGTACATGTAGTACAATATGGCTTCAGTGCAGGTTGATGAGAGGAAATGGTGGAAAACTGGACAAGACATGAAGCTAAACCAAAGAGTTAAAACTTTATCCTGAAAGGTCAACATCAACATTTACAAAGCACATTAGTAGTATGTACCCTTGATATGACGTGATAAAAATGGCACTTTACCTCTATGGTCCTCCTCCCAATAACCCATAGCCCCAGGCTTATCATGAGAAAAACATCAGACAAATTCCACTGAGGAACATTCTACAAAATACCTGACCAGTACTCCTCAAAATTCTGAAGGTCATTGAAAACAAGGCAAATCTGAGAAACTGTCACAGACAAGAGGAGCCTAAAGAGACATGAAAACTAAATGTAATGTTGTACCCTGGATGGAATCACAGAACAGAAAAAGGACATTAGGTTAAAACTAAGGAATTCTGAATAAAGTACAAACTTCAGTTAATAATAATGTACAAATGTCGGTTCATTAATTGCAAAAAAATTCACTGTACTAAGGTAAGATGGCAACAATAGGGGAAAGTGGGTACAGAGTATATGAGAACTCACTGTACTATCATCTCAATTATTTTGTAAACCTAAAACTGCTCTAAAAAATGAAGTCTATTAAAAAGGGGGTGGGGGTGGGGCCAAGGTAAAAATTTGGTAGGAGGCAGTGTGTGTTTAGGAAACATTGAGTAATTGAGATTAATTTGACTGTACAGTTTATGTTGCAAAATAATGGTAGCTGAAATCAAAAAGGATCCCAATCGTGTTGGATGAGCTTGAACTTTCTCAAAACACATTAAATTATACTCAACCCTCTTGACCAGGTCACCATTCATTCCATATGCACATGTCATTGTCCACAGGCTTCAAATGGGGCAACTTGTCTCATCTTTTTAAATCCTCCTCGTTCAAAGTTTAATGTGCCCTTAATTCATCTCTGTGAAAAGTACATTCTTAAGTGAGATAAACGCAGAGATGTTTTGTCTACTATCCTGAATCACAGACACCTGCACAGAAGAACTGCTCACTCGCTACTTTCCAGTAAAGCATTTCCTCTACAAAGTTTCCCTCTAGCTTACCTTAAATTCTCCCAGAGACGCAACGTTCTTTATTACACTAGGTTTATCCTCACTACTATCTCCCACCCTAGAGCAGATGAGATTTACTCTTGCCGGAACTTGGGACTCTTGCTTTCTTTTTTATTTGTACATGTTTGTGGGGTACAGTGTGTTGTTTCAACACGTGCATATACTGCACAATGATTCACTTAGGGTAGACAGCATAGGTTCGTACCTGTTAGTCCACAGAACTTGGGCTTTCAAGTCCCAATCTGGAAACGGGTTTAAGTGGATGGTCCGAAAAGAGCTGCATTCTTGTGAACTCCGAAAAGGGTTCAAATTTTTCCAACTCACCACACCAACAGGTAATGAGTAAGCAAATTAATTCAGGCAAGTTTGTCCTTGGTATCTTGCAAGACGCTCAACTTGATTTTTCCCCATTGGCCTGCCCTCTACTGATCATCCAAGGCCAACATGCCCAGGGTTGTTTGTACACAATGGCACCCTATAATCCCTCAAGAATCTATCAACATTTTAACAGAGGCATTAAGGCCAACATCCTGGGGCAAAGAGGTGGGGGAGTAGTGCTGGGAATTTTGGGAACCAAGCCAGTTTATGTGCGTGTGGGGGAGGGTATTTTTGGTTGAATGAGTATGAGTACCTTTTGCTGTTCTTCAAAGCCTATTACAAAGGGTATGGCTGAAAGAATGCTTAATATAAACAGGGATGACACAAAATGAAAAAATTGTATATGATGACTGGTGAGATAAATAAAATCACGTAAAGAAGCTGATCAAACATACCAAAGGGTATAGGGGGAGAACTCTCTTTATAGAAGTAGGAAGTTAAGTCCTGTAAACAAACATGGCACTTTTCACGTATCCAAGTAGTCAAAAACATATGGAAGATAATCCCACATCACACATCATAAAATCCATTTCATATGGTTGATCTTGAACTTAAAATGAATATTGGTGTTGGGCACATAGGACATGTCCAATAAATGTGAATTATTATTTTTAAATGTCAAATAATTTCACCCATTAAATTATTTTCATAGTGACATATTTGAAAAAAAAATACTGATCTCCACATTTGAAAAAGTAGGTAGGATATTTTTCTCTGAAATTAAAGATTAAATATACAGCTATCGCCAAAAGACAAGGGCAAAAATTCTCGAAAAAATCAAGTTCTGGGCCAGCCCGGTGGTGCACTGCTACAGTGTGCCGCTTGGGAAGCGCGGTAGCGCTCCCGCCGAGGGTTCGGATCCCACATACAGACCGGCGGCTCACTGGCTGAGCGAGATGCGGGAGCAACACCGAGGATTGCGATCCTGTTGCCGGTCCCGGTCCGGTACGGGCGCGACACTGAGGGTTGCGATCCGTTGCCAGTCACGAAAAAAAGACAAAAAGGAAAAAAAAAAATCAAGTTCTTTTCATATTTCTATAACAGGATTTGTATCTAGTTAATATTAAAATTATATTTTAATGAATGAGCAATTAATGTTATTTGCTAATGAAAAAGTATATTGACACTACAACATATAGTCCAGTATTTGTAGTGAAAATAAGTAAACTTTTTCACACACAACATATGATGAATACAAACATTAGAAGCACATGGTACACATATATATATAACTTCTTGACTTGGAATTCTTGGCTTTTCTTTTTTTTCTAAATCCATTTGTCAGAACACCAAGAGAAAGACTGAAAACTGCCAAATCCCAAACGGACTTGTGATTTTGTAAAGAAATGTGGATCTCTTTTTGCCAGTATTTTTCTCTTGCAAAGATTGCCTTACATGAAAAATGTATAAAAGTAATGCAACTCCAGACTGAGGCTTTAATCTCCAGTCACTACCATAAGAGAAGGGTAGATCAGAGAGTATAATTTGCCCTTATCATACAGCTCATCTCCTGTGTTGACAAAAAAAAATCTTCATGTTAGTTTTTCTTAGACAAATGTGACCCCAACCTGATATGAAACTTTATTTTTTCAGCTGTGTAACAACTCCATAAAACCAGATACTTTTTAAGCTACATTATATCAATTCCTGAAACTTTTGCATTGATAGCTGCAAGCTTCCAGACATTTAAAAGACCAGTTTTTGTTCACTGCAAGATACAAGTCACCTAGATGAATACTTTTTTAATTGAATTATAAATAGCCTATCACTCAAGTCTTTTATATTCAAAACTGCCTTCATCTTTATAGAGTTCTCAGGAAAACTTTTGAATGGTCCTGAAAGAAATACCAATTCTGATTCTGACAGTTCTTTACCTTCTTATGTTCACGTTGAATAAGTGTATTTTTTAGTAAGGCAATAGTTCTTTCACTTCTAGCATGATGTTTCTCAGAGAGGGGGGAGAATTGTGCTTGTTCCTTTCTTCAACTATGAATATTCATCAGTTAAAACAATTTGAGAACCAGAGTCTTTGGCATCCTGTTTTAGTACCTGCTAGCTGTAGAATTTTGCACCATAGCTCTGGATTTATAGCCCTCATTTAGCCATCATGGTATTCAAAACCCTGGCTTTAAATATCTGCCACATAGATATGAGTAACAAAAAGAGACAGAGTATAGTTATTGTGCCTTCAAAGAAAAGCAATAAACCATTCTGCTTGCTCTCCTTCATGTTCTTTAATTCATTTCATTTCATTTTAACTACCCAGAACAATTTCACCAGCCATTAGTCTGCAATGAAACCTTACAAAGGCTGATTGTTGTTATCAAGATAGGTCCCAACACTCCCTCCCCCTCCTTTTCATACATTTTGGGGACAAATAGGCTGCTTTATAGCTCCAGACTTGTTTTTTGTTGTTGTTGTTGTTGTTGTTTAAGGAGAAACTTTGCAAAACAAAAAGTACACAAATTTCAGATCCACATTCAAAAACTTCAAAATAATATCCACCAAGAAGAATTTTGTGTTAAATTTTGTAAACTGAGACACTTTTGCAAAAAAGAATTGACAGGGGAAAAACTCTTTGGCAAATTTTAAAACTAGGCAACTCCCAGGCTGAATCTAAAATAAAAACGCCTTGAACCATTAATTACCAGAATCATGAAAATAAGCTGGTTCAAGAATTTTGTTTTAAAAGTCCTGGCTTCTGAAGATGGTAATGGTGGAAGGTATTTTGTGAATTTGAATTGAAACAAAATCATAGTAAAACTATGTATTGGAACTTGAATCAAGAATGATATATTTAAGCTCACTAAACTTCTCAATCAAGTGACAGCACATTTGGCAATACAAATTAGCTCTCATTTTAGAGTGCTCATGAATTTTTAGGAGAGTTTATGCAAAATATTTTTATTGGAAAAATATTAAGGATAGGGCTCACTAGGAAATGAAGAGCAAGTTATCTCTGATTTTGATAACAAAGAACATTTCCATTTCCTGTAAGCATTACCAGCTCTAACCAATCATTTAGAACCTCACTGAAGACTACTGCTACAGGCAGGAACTGACTCTCCAAGTATTACAGGGAAAAATACAGCAGGAGGGTTCATAGAAACAATAAAGCCCCTTTGTTGAATAAAGTGCATTATTTGTGATGCCAATAACAGGGGAACTCTGTAGCTTTCTTGAAGACCATGCATTTTCCTATTCTTAAGCTATATAAAATGGTTGCATATTAAATTATCATTTCAGGGGTATGACTAACAGAATGATGAACTAGTTAAAAAGAAAACCCATTTTTCCTCTTTATAAATGTTTTATTAATAATATTTCCAAATTTTGACTCCCAATAAAATATAAAAAGAAAAATCCTAATTTTCAAAACAAGAATTGCCACATCACCTCATTTTTTATGTTATTAACAGTCACTTCAAATAGAAGAATAAGGATGGCTATTAATCTTATTCTGAAATTTCTAAATAATTTGGGACATCTACTGATATTTTTACAATTCAGTATGGAAAATGCTGGCTTGTGGTTAATAAGTCACAGAACGCAAATGCATGAGTGTTAACCACCAGGTATGTGTGGAACAGGCTTCTCAGCCTAGAGATACTGGGCACGTTAGCAATACGATCATGAGAACCAAATAAATTCCCAGGACACTTCTCAATGTTTTTGTTTCTTAAAACAGATGACCAAAACTTCACAAGAAATGCACATGTTCTTAAATAACTTCTTAAAGTTGCACTCATTTCTAGATAAATGTGCATATTTCAGCCCAAATTCAGTTTCTAAGTTAAAAAAAAAAAATCCTCATAACAAATAAACTTAAAAAGTCACATTATTTCTGAATGACAGCTTTCCTTTCTGCAGGAAAGGGCAAAAACCAGATCAATAGCCCCATGAAAAGACAGAAAAAAACATTCCAAATATGGAGAACAGACTGATGGAGAAAGATATGAAACAAGAATTTTAAAGAGAACGCTCTTTGATAAATGAAGAACCACCTTTCCATGTCACTAAGGCATACAAGGTACACAGCAATACACCAATGCCCTACTTCTCAAGAGATGGTCAGCACCTGGAAATGGGAACGTTAGTGCAACCTTCAAAGCTTTAGAATGTGCACACAATGGAAGATAAATAACTACAACCCCAACAGTCAAATGAACAGCAAAGGGCTATTTCTCCTTAAAGTTCAGGTCTATCTTTCCTTGTGGCAGGGAGACAAACTGTGATGTCCCTTTCGATGTGGACCTTCCCTTGAAAACAGAAGTTGTCAGGATAATCTATGAGCTGATAGTAAGCTCGTCACTATAAAGACATCTCCCAATTCTATTTTGTGGTATAAGAAAAAGAGTTTTGTTTTATCTAGCACCAAATAAATGATAGAGAGAAAAAAGATGTTCTTTACTATACATATCCACAAAAATAATATGCATTTACTTGCTTAATATACATAATTATATAAGGTCAATTATAGGCATCAAAATTCAGAGTATCCCTGACTGAACTTAAGGAGTGGAATTCTTCACTGGAACATTATGCTAATATAGGAGATTTAACAAGAAGGGTATCACGCTAAATTTTAAAAAGACACCAAGAGAAACCAAAATATTTAGGTAAAAAAAGAAAACTTATGTCTCTGAGGTTTGGTGTAAAAAGAAGCAGAGTTCTCTAGCAAGGATGTTACATTATACATGAAACACATGAAGCTCACAATGTGCTTCTACTTCAGTCCCTTATTACAGACAGGATAAATGGCTATAGTGAAGAGGCCTGTGACTGAATATCAATAAGGTATTACTGAGTTCTTATTGTTTACAAACCAACAAATTACTAACTCATCCATAAATTTCATTACAACCATTTCATAATATGCATTTTTTTTTTGAATGAGCCCCTTTGTGAGCGGAATTTTTAGTTTGTTTTGTGGTTTTTGAGGCAAGTTTACCGGGCATTAGAACCCAATGTATGTACCCTCTTCCCTAGATATTAAACTTTTCTCCCTGCTCCCACACGTATCACTTTTTAATTGTACATTTTGAAGTATTTTCTTCTTCTGTTTGTCATTTTCAACTTTGGCCCTTATAAATTGAACTCCCTTCATACAGGGCTAATGTAATTTCCCTTCTTTTTTTCATGTCACTTTGCTCTCCTTTCCAATGCTCTCCTGTTTGATGCTCATGTTCTTTGATCCAGCACTCTTGATTAAGTAGGCTGCTTTGTGTCCCATTCACTAGTGCTACATTCTGTTTATTAGACTTCTTTTTAGCACCCTTGGGTAAAATTGTGAAATTAAGCCTGCCTTTTGAGGTCCTTCAACCACCATTTTACTGCCAGCCCCCACCCCCGTACTAGTTCCAGTGTCTTTCTGTTATCCCTGACTGCCTAAGCCCTTCCACCCAATAATTGACCCCATGCCCCAGAACTATCAACATCTAGGCCTAATATGGTTGTTTTGTATCCGATCACCAAAAAAAAATAGTTATTACTAAGTGATACCTACCTTGATCCTTGCCGCGTACTGTTGGCTCTTGGGTTATTTGTTCATGTGTTGCTGTTAAACTAGATCTTGCCCATTTGGTATTTCCAGAATGGTTTTCTGAATATATATGCAGATCCTTGCTTTCATGTATCACAAGTCATCTTCTAAAACCAACCCATTACTCCAGAATGTCAAATTATGAAGCAATAATTTTCAGAGATGCAACCTATCCTGCTAATATTTAAGAGGAATCAGAGAATCCTCTTCACATATTTTAATACAATTTAAAGCATTTCTATTATGTTCATGTACAGAAAATTTTATCTTTAATAAAAGACTTTGCCTAGTTTTATGGACTGAATTTTGCCCCCCCCCCCAAAATTAATATGTTGAAGACCTAACCCTCAATGTGACTGTAATTGAGCATTAAAGAGGTAATTAATATTAAGCAAGGTCATAAGGATGCTGCTCCAATCCGATATGACTGGTGTCCTTATAAGAAGAGGAAGAGACTCTAGAGATCTCTCTCTCCCTCCTTCTCTCAGTATGCGCAAACAAAGGAAAGGCCATGTGAGGACACAGCAAGAAGGCAAGCTAAAGAGAGAGGCCTGAAGAGAAACTAAACCTGCTCAACACCTAATCTTAGACTTCCAGTCCCCAGAACTGTGAGAAAATAAATTTCTGTTGTTTATGCCACCCAGTCTGTGGTACTTTGTTATGGCTCTACTATTGCTCCAGTTTTCTATTTATGTTACTAAAAATGAATATAAATATACTAACTGTTGGATGAAAGGGATCATAAATTCAGTTTCCCTCAGAGTCAATGCTATCCCCATTAAAAGCCCAGTGGCATTTTTTTACAGAAATAGAAAAAAAAATCCTAAAATTCATGTGGAACCACAAAAGACCCACAACAGCCAAAGCAATCTTGAGAAAGAAGAACAAAGCTAGAGGCCTCACATTTATTGATTTCAAAAAATATTACAAAGCTACAGCAATTAAAACAGTATTGTTCTGGCATAAAAATAGACACATAGACCAATAGAACAGAATAGAGAGCCCAGAAATAAATTCGTGCATATACAATCAACTGATCTTCAACAAGGGTTCCAAGAATACACAACGGGGAAAGGATAGTCTCTTCAACAAATAGTGCTGTGAAAACTGGATATACACATGAAAAAGAATGAAATTGGACCCTTATCTTATACCACACACAAATATCAACTCAAAATTGATGAAAGACATAAATATAAAACCTAAAACTGTAAACTTCTAGAAGAAAACATAGGGGAAAATCTTCATGACACTGGTCTTGGCAATAATATGACACTCAAAACACAGGCAACAAAAGCAAAAAGAAAGACAAGTTGGATTACATCAAACTTAAAATCTGCTGCAAAGGAAACAATCAACAGAGTGAAAAGGCAACTTATGAAATGGGAGAAAATATTTGCAAACCACATATCTGATAAGAGGTTAACATCCAAATTACATAAAACACTGCTACAACTCAACAGCAAAAAAGCAAACCAATTGAAAAATAGGCAAAGGACTTGAATAGACATTACTCCAAAGAAGACATACAAATGGTCAAGAGGTATATGAAAAGGTGCTCAACATCACTAATTATCAGGAAAATGCAAATTAAAACCACATACACTGTTGATTGGAATGTAAAATGGTATAGCCACTATGAAAAAAAGTATAGAGGTTCCTCAAAAAGTTAAAAATAGATGTATCATATGATCCACTAATCACACTTCTGGGTATATATTCAAAAGAATTGAAATCAGCATCTTGAAAAGCTATCTGCATTCCCATGTGCATAGCAGCAATGTTTACAATAGCCAAGATATGGAATCAACCTAATGTTCATTGATGGATGAATGGATAAAGAATATGTGGTATAAAAATACAGCCTAAGAAAATAAGGAAGTTCTGCCATTTGTTACAACATGGATGAACCTAAAGGATATTATGCTAAGTGAAATAAGCCAGTCACAGAAGGATAAATACTGCATGATTCCACCTATATGAGATACTTAAAATAGTCAAACTCATAGAAGCAGGGAGTAGAATGATAGTTACCAGAGTCTGAGGGGAGAGGGAAATGGGGAGCTGTTGAACAGGTATAAAGTTTCGGTTATGCAAAATGAACATATTCTAGAGATGTGCTGTACCACATAGTGCCTATTATAAACACTGCATTATACACTTAAAAATTTGTCAAGAGGAAAGACCTCAAGTTAAGTGTTCTTAATGAACATGCAAGTGCGCACACACACACAACAAAGGGCTATGAGGAAACTTTTGGAGGTGCTTGATATGTTTATTGCCTTGACTGTGATGATGATTTCAAGGGTGTATGCCTATCTTCAAGCCCATCAAATGGTATACATTAAATATGTACGGTTTTCTGTATAACAATTACACCTCAATAAAGGTGTTGTGTGTATAACAAAGAAAAACCTCTTTCACCATTCCGAAGCGTTTTAATTGTAATTTTAATTTGCCCTGAGCACCAAACAGTAGAACCAGGTGGCTCCACGTGGCTCCCTCACCCCACCACCTGGGACCCTGAACAGGCTTCACTCAGGTGAGCCCACAGGGGCGGCTGGCAGCAACACCAGGCAGCGGAACCATGCAGCTCCATGCAGCCCCTCATTCCGCCTCAGACCCAGGGGGGAGCAGCAGCCTACAGTGCTGACCCACTGTATTAGTCCGCTGTGTGTTGCTGAGACTGGGTAATTTATAAAGGAAAGAGGTTTATTTGGCTTACTATTCTGGGACAGCTGCATCTGGCACAGGCCTCAGGCTGCTTCTACTCATGGCAGAAAGTGGCAGGCAGCCAGTGGGTAAAAGGAGATCACATGGTGAGAGGAAGCAAGAGAGAGAGAAGGTACCAGGGTCTTTTTAAGCAACGAGCTCTCACAGGAACTAATAGAGCGAGAACTCACTCACTACCCCTCCTCCCCCAGGGAGAGCATTATTAATCCATTCATGAGAGATCCGCCCCCATGACTCAATCAGTTTCCAACACTGCCACATTGGAGATCAAATTTCCACATAAGTTTTAGAGGGGACAACACATCCAAACTCCATCACCCACTGAGTTTGGCCCAGGAGAACTCCACATGTTAGGGGCTCATTCTATGACCAGAGTCTAGAACAGCAACCACGGTGGTTTAACATGACCACCACCATACCTACTGTCAAGCAAAGACAATTCACCCCCCACAATAGCAACCAAAGCCACTCCACAGCCAACCTCAGTGTAATAGAAGAAGCAAATCCCCTACCAAATGACCAAGTATCAGCAAAAAAACACTAGAAACACAAACAATCAAGAAGAAATGACACCATCGAAAGGATACAGTAATGCCCCAAAGTCAAACTCCATGGTACAGGGAATGTTTCAAATGTCTGAAGAAGGATTTCAAGCAATGACCTTAAGAAAACTTGAAGAAATAAAGGAAGACTCAATTAGGGAATACAATGAAACAAGAAAAAACTCCAGAATATGAAAGAAGAAATCTATAAAGAGATTAATACCATAAAAAAGAGTGTTGCAGAACTTCTAGAAATGAAAGACACACTCAATGAAATAAAAAACACAACTGAGAGCTTAAGCAGCAGGGTAGAGCAAGCAGAAGAAAGAATTTCAGAGCTTGAAGATGGTCTTTTCAAAATAAGTCAGGCAGACAAAAAAAGGAAAAAAAAATTTAAATAATGAGGAAAACCTACAAGAGACAAGAGACAACCTCAAGCCCTCTAATATCCAAATTGTGGGTATTCCTGAAGGGCAGGAGAAAAGAAAAGGTATTGAAAACCTACTCAAGGAAATAGTAACAGAAAACTTCCCAGGTATAGGGTGAGATACTGACCCTCAGATCCAGGAAGCTCAAAGATCTCCAAACAGATTCAACACAAAGAGATCCTCCCCAAGACATATTATGGTTAAATTTGCAAAGCTCAAAGACAAAGAGACAATTCTACAAGCAGCAAGAGAAAAGAGTCAGGTCACTTACAGGGGAACCCCCATCAAACTAACAGCAGACTTTTCAACTAAAACCCTACAGACCAGAGAAAGTGGAGTGATATATTCAAAATACTAAAAGAAAAAAACTACCAGCCAAGAATTCTTTACCCAGCAAGGCTCTCCTTCGGAAAAGAGGTAGAAATAGTGTGTTTTCCAGATAGATAAAAGTTGTGGGAGTTCAGCACCACACGACCAGCCCTACAAGAAATTCTCAAGGGAGTCATTCATCTGGAATCTGAATAATGGTGACCACCATGATGAAAACACAAGA
This sequence comes from Galeopterus variegatus, assembly GCF_000696425.1. NCBI lineage: Eukaryota > Metazoa > Chordata > Mammalia > Dermoptera > Cynocephalidae > Galeopterus > Galeopterus variegatus. The sequence continues at coordinate 466,728 of NW_007727716.1, read as the reverse complement.
AAGAGAAAAACCCACAGTTAAAACAAAAATGCCAGCAAGAAAGAGAAAGAAGGTAAAACATTCTGCTTTAAATTCCCAACTAACATTGAAGAAGAGAAATAAAAGGGGAAATTATGATCAAAAGATATTTAAACAACCTGAACAAGAAGCAATTAAATGACAGGAATTAAACAACACTTCTTAATAACTACTCTGAATGTGAATAGACTAAACTCCCCATTCAAAAGACCCAGACTTACTGGATTAAAAAGCTAGACCCAAGTATATGCTGTCTTCAAGAGACCCACCTCACCTGTAAAGACACTCATAGACTAAAAGTGAAGAGATGGAAAAAGATATACCATGCAAATGGAAACCAAAAACAAGCAGGAGTAGCTATTCTTATGTTGGACAAAATAGACTTTAAACCAAAAAACATTTAAAAAGACAAAGAAGGACATTATATAATGATAAAGGGAACTATCCAGCTAGAAGACATAACAATCATAAACATGTATGCACCCAATACTGGAGCACCCAGGTATATTAAGCAAATACTCTTAGACATAAAGAAGGAGATAGGACCTAATACATTAATAGTGGGTGATCTAAACACCCCTCTCTCAGTATGGGACAGATCTTCCAGGCAAGAAGTCAACAAAGAGACACAGGATTTAATCTACACCCTAGACCAACTGGACTTGGCAGATATATACAAAACATTTCATCCAACAGCTAAAGAACACACTTTCTTCTCATCAGCTTATGGTACATTCTCCAGGATAGATAACATATTAGGTCACAAATCTAGTCTCAGCAAATTAAAATAATTAAAATCATTCCAACAACCTTTTCAGACCACAATGGAATAAAACTGGAGATAAACAATAAGCAAATCACTGGAAACTATACAAATACATGGAAAATAAATAATAGGCTCCTGAATGACCTATGGGTCCAAGAAGAAATTAAACAGGACATCAAAAAATTTCTAGAAACTAATGAAAATAAAGATACATCATACCAAAACTTGTGGGATACTGTAAAAGCAGTACTAAGAGGCAAATTTATTGCAGTAAATGATTATATCAAAAAAAGGGAAAGACTCCAAATAAACGACCTAATGCTACCCCTCAAAGGACTTGAAAAACAACAACAATCCAAACCTAAAGGCAGTAGATGGAAAGAAATAATTAAGATCAGAGCAGAACTAAATGAAATAGAAACCCCCAAAACAATAGAAAAGATTAACAAAACTAAAAGTAAGTTTTTCAAGAAGATAAACAAAATAGACATACCATTAGCTAGATTAACAAAAAAAAGGAGAACCAAATAACAAAAATCAGAAATGAAAAGGGAGACATTATAACTGACACCACAGAAATACAAAGAATCATTAGAGACTATTATAAACAACTGTATGACAACAAATTTGAAAATCTGGAAGCTATGGATAAGTTTCTAGACACATATAAATTAACAAGACTGAACCAAGAAGAGATAGAAAACCTGAACAGACCGATAACAAGCAAGGAGATTGAAGCAGTAATTAGCAGTCTTCCAACAAAAAAAGTCCGGGTCCGGATGGCTTTATAGCTGAATTCTATCAAACTTTTAAAGAGGAGTTTATACCAATTCTCATGAAATTGTTCCAAACAACTAAAACAGATGCCACTCCCCCAAACTCGTTCTATGAGTCCAACTGAAATCTGATACCAGAACCCGATAAAGACACGACAAAAAAAGAAAATTACAGGCCAATATCCTTGATGAACCTAGATGTGAAAATCCTCAACAAAATATTTGCAATTAGAATACAGAAACATATTAAAAAAATTATACACTATGATCAAGTGGGATTCTTCCCAGGGATGCAAGGATGCTTCAACATACAAAAGTCAATAAATGTGATACATCCCATCAACAAGCTCAACGACAAAGACCATATGATCATCTCAATAGATGGTGAAAAAGCATTTGACAAAATTCAACATTCCTTCATGAAAAAGACTCTCAACAAATTAGGTATAGAAGGAAAATATCTTAACAAAATAAAAGCTATTTATGACAAGCCCACCACCAGTATTATTTTGAATGGGGTAAAATTGAAGGCCTTCCCCTTAAGGACAGGAAAAAGACAAGGATGTTTACTCTCACCAGTTGTATTCAACATAGTACTGGATATACTAGCCAGAGCAATCATGCAAGAGAAAGAAATAAAAGGAATCCAGATTGGAAAAGATGAAGTCAAACTGTCTCTATTTGCAGATGACATGATACTATATATATAAAAACCTAAAGACTCTATCAAAAAAACTCCTAGAGCTGGTTAATAATTTCAGTAATGTTGCAGGGTACAAAATAAATGCTCCCAAATCAGTAGCATTTATGTACTCAAATAATGAATTAACAGAAAGAGAAATAAAGTAAGCCCATTTACAATTGTCACCAAAACAATATGATACCTAGGGATAAATTAAACCAAGGAGGTGAAAGAACTCTACAATGAGAATTACAAACCACTTCTGAAAGAAATTAAAGAAGACACAAAAAGATGGAAAGATATTCCATGCTCTTGAATTAGAAGAATTAACATTGTGAAAATGTCTATACTACCCAAAGTAATCTACAGATTCAATGCCATCCCCATCAAAATACCAATGATATTCTCCACAGGAATGGAAAAATCAATCTTACCTTTCATATGGAAAAACAAAAGACCCAGAATAGCCAAAGCAATCCTAAACAAACAAAAAAAAAAGCTGGAGGCATATCTCTGCCTGACTTCAAATTATACTACAAAGCTGTGGTAAACAAAACAGCTTGGTACTGGTATGAAAATAGACATTCAGACCAGTGGAGTAGAATAGAGAACCTAAAAATCACTCGATGAACCTGGAGAAACTTATGTTGAGTGAAACAAGCAAAGCACAGAGGGATAAATACCACATGTGCTCATTCATATGCAGGAGCTAAGAGAGAAAGGAAGGCAGAAAAGAAAGACCACAGTAGTGCCGTGATGCAACAGAGGGAGGGAACATTCCCAGGGCTACAAATTGGAGTGAGAGGAGAGGGGGAAGTGGAGAGAGGCTGGGGGATAATTGGGAGGGAACCAAGGCTACAAAAATAATTTCTGGTAATGGATATGCCCCCAATATGAATCTGGCCCCCACATCACGGACAGGAGGAGGGGACAATCAGCTTTGTACCTCATGAATATTCATAATAAATAAGTAAATTAATAAATAAAAATAATTTGCCATAAATCATATGATACACACACACACACAGTCAGAAAAAAAGAAAAGAAATAAGAACTAGAACTCACTATAGTGCTATATTCTTATTTAACTTATTTTTATTTTAATGTAATGACCTTCTATGTCTTAATTTGATCCACAAATTCCATTAAATAAGATTTAATATTATGTTAAAATAGATAATTATTTCCATAATTTGTTTCAACTTACCAAATATTTTTATTTAAAAGTTGTTTGGTCACAGGTCTTTTTTCACTAAATCTACGTAATATGAAAAGTGATTCCATGTAAAGTTCTCTAGGGATCATAATCCCTCTTCTCAGCAAGTGTTACCAGGGGAGTCTATTTTCTATGAAGTGTCTGCACTTAAAAATAATGCCTAAATACAGGCGTAACATTCTAAATGCATCAACTCACATTCTGAGTTTGAACATATGTTTCATTAGAAAACTGACATTTAGTAGTTTATCATAAGACCAGTTATTACTAAAATCATGTATTAAAGGAAAAAATATAAATATGGATCAGACATCTTATTTCTATCAATGTGTATCTGATGTACATTCAAACTATTTCTCAGGATCTTTCAGGATATTAGAGAACTGAGAGCAGATAAACCTGTATGTATTTCTTGCAGCAACATAGAAGAACTTAGAGAAAATTATGTTAAGTGAAATAAGCCAGGCACAGGAAGAGAAACACTGTATGTCTTCACTCATAAGTGGGAGCTAAAAAAAAGAATAAACAAATAAAGAAAAAGAAATCCTTTTATCACATTTTCAGTAATTACAACCCAGGGGAAAGGATTTAGCATTGGTGGGGCTGAAGTATTTCCCTTTAAGAACATTGACTATTATTAATAAAATGATTTTATGCTATATTATGGGGAATGCAAATAATATAAAAATTAATTGTCCTTTTTCAAATCTTAACTTGTGTAATAAGCAGATCCTAATGGGAAATCACAAAAAGAAAACAAGAGGTAGGGGCATTGTGGAAACCCTTAAGAATTTCAAAGTTTCACAAGTAAACTACAGCTTGTGATCCACTGAACTGTGCTTTATTCCTTTTTAGAATTCATGTAATTATACAGTCCAGTTTTACTATCAACCATCAAACTTTAACACAAAGCATAATCAGAAAGCATTAACCATAAAATAAATGAGATACTGCTGATAACAGCTACTTAAAAGTTAACCAATACAGTAGAATTTCAGTAATTGTCGCTAATGACAAGAAGACTTGCTGCTGGTGAACAATCTTAGATAAAGTTTTCAACAATTAAGGGGAAATTAATAGGTAATTTAACAGTTATTTTGAAAAAACCATTTAAATAGTAATCGCTAAAGACATTTACATTGGCTCCATATCTTGACTTTTGTAAATAGAGCTGAGATAAACACGGGAGTGTAGGTATCTCACTGACATGATGATTTCCATTCTTCTGGGTATATACCCAGAAGTGGGATTGCTGGCTCATATAGTAGTTCTATCTGTAGTTGTTTGAGGAACCTCCATACTGTTTTCCACAATGGCTGCACTCATTAACAGTCCTACCAACAGTATAAAAGAGTTCCTTTCCTTCACATCCTCACCAGCATTTTAAAATCAATCGATCAATCAATCAAAATTTCAACGAAGTGAAAAAATTCACTCAAAATTAATATGAAAAAAAGTCAATAAAGATAATACAAAGCATAAGTCTTTTTAAATAAAATTATCAAAGAACTAAAATAATTAACAAACTTTTAAGATTTAAATGGTTTGAAGAACAGTCAATTCATATATCCTCTTGGCTTCTTTGCTTCACACACTATCATAGCTGTAATATACAGCATAATGCTCTTGCTTATTTTCCATACTAGCTGTGAGACCTTGGACAATCACTTGCCTTCTTCTTTGCATTGTTCTCATTTGTAAAATGAGGAAACTGGACTAAAATGAATAAATAGTATCATAGATAAAGATACTCAGAGCAGGTGTGAGAGTAGGAGAGAAAGAACCTAAATAATCCTACCTGGAAGCCCAACATGTAATACAGCTGATCTACTTGAAGCCTCTTTCTCACCATCAGACCTCCACCTATGGCTGTGTAACCCAGAAGTTGTCATGGCGTTGTATTTGTTATCTGTACTATCCACTCTGCTTACAATGTCTAACCATTTTTTTTTCTTCTGCTTCCCACGTGAACTTTCCTTCTCCATATATCTGATTTCTTCTATTATGTTACTTATCTTAAAATCTTTGTTTCTTTTTCTAAACTACAAGCATTTTTTATCAGTTTCACAAGTATCAAGGATTTCAATATTTCTATTTTTGTAGTTTTAATTCTATCTCTCTGTCCTTCTCATATCCAAGCCCATATTTCACTGCCAGATTTGATCACTGACTTAACTAATATTTTATGCATTTTGCATGCATGTTGATATGTTCCCTGAAAAACTAGACTACCACTCAAATAAATTAATTTCATTCTCTACTTATGACTGTCTGGAGTTACCACTGTAAACATTTAGATGTGTAAGTGACATTTTCTGTAGTTTTCTTATTAATAATGAATTTAGAGCTTCACTCTAAAAAATTCACTCAAAAATTAATAAAGAAAAAAAACACTCATTACTTTCCTAACAGGTCATTGTTTTATTTAAGGAATAGATGTTCTGACGCATAATTGTTTTCTTATTAGGTTAAGAATAGAAGAGTAGAATGGGGCAGAGTGACTGGCAAATCAACTTATTTTTTTACAAATAGGATGTTTATAGTAGATGATACAGAATTTTACTTGCTGTGTTTATTTCGTTTTTAAATTTTCTGTTCTGTTCTATTACTTTTTATGTTTTTTTATTATTGCATTATTCAAAGGTAAAATTTTGTATTTCAAGGCCATATTGAATAAAGAAGTCCCTGTATAGTTATAGCAGTCCTGTTACTTTTCAATGTTTATAACTATTGATATTCACATATGCTATCTGCCTCTCTTTTCTGCTATATTAATTTTTCCAAACCCCTCTTGAAAGTCCCTGGAGCAGTATTTGTTGAACTCAGCATTCAATTAATTACCCCTATAACTAATACAAACTACCAAACAGGTATCCAGATTAACAGTTACCTGCCAAAGTATGAATCTTTTTATATATTTATATTTCCTAAAGCTATGATATCTCCATAGCAATATTTGGTGGTAACAACCTGTCCATATATGTTCAACCAAATATTGCATCAAATTTGAGATCAATAATATTTAAAGGTGGTTGTTACAATGCACACAAAATCATCTTATTGCTGAACTAGTCATAATATATTTAATTTACAGTTTGATAAGCCTATATGTATTTACTCATTCAGGAATGGAGGAAATACTCATTAGGCATAGTGAAAGTCTTTATAGAATGCAGATCCATACAGTCATACCTGAGAACTGCTAACAAAGTGGCCAAGAAGAAGTACTGACTTGATCAGCTATGGCTCATTTACAATTGTCATAATAAAAGGTTGTGTGTCTAACATATGTCAACCTTCTTTTTTGTAGAAATTTGGGTCAGGATCTATCCTTGCCCTATCCAGTTACTGCAAACAGCAGAACTTCCCTCACCTCCTCTCAAGGAGACAAAACCCTAGCGCTTGTGCCTGTCTCCTCACCAACCTCTTCTCAGGCCACTCAGCAATGGGCTGGTGCTCAGAACTGAAGTGATACAACCTCAAATAAATGTAACCTCAAACAAAAGAAACTGGGTGACTGGCAGACATGGGTCAATGGGAGGAAAATTTTCTTTTTGTGCCATACCCTCCCCTTTTGTAATTTTTCTTAACACATACACATATTTCTTAACACATATTACTTGTTTAAAAAAACCGCGATTTTATAAAAAGTTTATATACATTCTGCAAAAAAGGATAGCAAACCCTTTCCTTGTATATGACCAGCTATTGCTAAAACACTTGATAATGAATTATCTCTTGCATTGTTTTTTTTTAAATAATACCTATTCAGTCTTACCATTGTTATTTTGCGTAGCAAACTCTTCCCAAGGAGTACATAAAAAAAAACTTCAGTCCATTCTAGGTAGTATATTGTCAAGAATTCTTAAAACTCAAAACCGTAATGAGATATCATCTCACTCCAGTTAGAATGACTATTATCAAAAAGACAAAAAATGACAAATACTGGCTGGTGAGGATATGGAGAAAAGGGAACTCTTTTATATACGGTTGGTGGAAATGTAAATTAGTACAGCCATTATGGAAAACTGTATGAAGATATTTCCTTAAAAAACTAAAAATAGAACTACCATATAATCCAGCAATCCCAACACTGAATATTATTCATCCAAAGGAAATAAAATCAGTACACCAAAGAAATACCTGTAACTGCATGTTTACTGCAGCACTATTTACAATAGCTAAGATATGGAACTAACCTAAGTGTCCATCACCAGATAAATGGATAACAAAAATGTGGTATATACACACAATGGAATATTATTCAACCATGGAAAAGATTAGTGAACAGATATGATGCTGTTGGGGGGAGAGGGGGGAGATGGGGGAAAAGGAGGAATTGGTAAAGGGACATGAAAATCAGCTACATCGTATATTGGTAAATTAAAATTATATAAATAAATAAACTATAAATAAATTATGAGTTAGAGAAATGGCAGCATTGCTAATTTATATTCTGACAGATTTAGTCATTTTTTAAAGAATTGTTCATGAGGTGATCTGATTTTTGATGATTTGTTTTATTTATAATGATAGACTATGAATGTTTTCTTCTGCATTCTATGAAGGATGCATTTCTAATAGCATTGCAATGTAATATCTATATTGGTTGTTGTCTAGTTTATAATGTTCTATGGAAAAATAATGATTTTTAAGGCAGCAAAAATAGGATTAGCTCCCCAAAAATAAACAGAGGGGAAGATAAAAGTTGTTTTTTTTTTCCTTTTAATGTCACCATTGTCATCAAAATGTATTGGTTAACATGTATGAGACTTCCTCTACTAACAATTATCTGGTTGAGAAATAAACTATTCATTATGGAAGATATCCCCCCCTAAAAAAACCTAGAAATTTTATACAACTGAAAACTTTTTGAGTAGATAGTGAGAAAACCTGCAGACAGCATTTAGCCAGAGCTCACAGAAACATACTGAAGCTAGGCTAGCAACTTCTACTTACACTCCAGTACTTTGAGGCCATAAGTCTGTCCATTTATCATACCATCTTTTTCTCCAACAGATCATAAATTACTTAGCAGAGTTAGACCTAGAATACTGGATATACCGAGAACAAGTCTAGAATTTCCTTTGTGTGACCTGGGAGCAGAGTCTTGCTGACTGCCCATGTCAATGCATAGGGAAAGATGTTTTAAGTTCATAACGTCAGAATGAATTGGTGTTTCTCTGTACGCACGCCATCCTACCCCATGATGTGGCTATATGTACCAAAGGCACTAAAAACACATGATGACAATAAAGTACATTTTTACTTCAAGTACAACTTATATTCTTTCTTTCCCTGTCATATGATTAGATTTTGGCAGCTACCTGTCCAGGGGTATTATCCCATTTGAAAAGATTCCCGGTTGAAGAGGACCCACTACCAAATTGGAGAGATTTAGTTTGCTCTCCCTAATCCTTTCACGTGGAGAAATGAGCCAAATAAGATGTAAATTATATTTAAGCTTTATTCCAGCTGAAAATATTGCATGCAAATAAACTTTGAATGAAATGTTTTTAAAAAGTTTAGGGTTTTTTGAAGTTTGTAACCTGGGCATCAAAATCGTGCTATATAGGTTTCACTCATTTATTCATTCAGCAATACCAAACTATTAGTTACTCAGAAACAAGAAAACATGGTTCCTTTACTTAGAAGTATACGTATGTCCTACTTTACCCTAGATATTCAATGAATGACTGTAGACTTGAATACTATAAACACCAAATACAATCTTTGCTTTTATTCAGATATGCTTTTTTCTCCATTTTTTAATTGTAATAAAACATACATAAAGATCACCATTTAAGCATTTTTAAACATACGATTGTGTGGAATTAATTACATTCACAATGCTGTGTAACCACTACCTGAATCTAGTTCCAAAACTTTTTTGTCGTCTTAAACACAAACTCTGTATCCATCAAGCAATGACTCCTAATTATTCCTTCTCTCCCCTCACCCTCCATTTCTGGTAACCTCTAATCTACTTCTGTCTCTGTCTTTTTTTTTTTCTTTTTGATTTATTTTTTCTCAATTAACCAATGATTGTTGTATATATTTATGGAGTAAAATGTGATATTCGGATACATTTATATGGTGTGCAATGATATCAGGGTATTTAGCATATCCATCATCTCAAACATTTGTCATCACTTTGTGTTGGTCAGATATGCCTTTTATATTTGTGTTAGAAAATCAATAAACAATCAGAACCACCACTAAAAAGCAAAGAAAAAGAAAAAGAAAATGTGATATATATATATCCCCACAATGGAATATGGGTATATATATATACCCACATATGTGGGTATATATATATATCCACAATGGAATATTATTCAGCCATAAAAAAGAATGAAATTCTGACATTCATGGCAACATGGATGAGCCTGGAAGTCACTGTGTTAACAAAGTCAGGCACAGAAAGATAAATACCACACGTTCTTACATATATGAAGGAGCTAAAAAAGTGAGCTCATAAAAGTATAGAGTAGAATTAAGGTTACTAGAGGCTGGGAAGGAGAGAGGGTATAAGGATATGGAGAGATTGGTTAATGGACACAGAATTATAGCTAGATAGGAAGAATAAGTTCTGATATTCTGTAGTAGTGCTGGCTGTCTATAAGTAGTAATTTACTGTATATTTTCAAGTGGCTAAAAGAGAGGAGTTCAAGTGTTCTCGTCTCAGAGAAATGATAAATGTTTCTGGTGATGGATATGATAATTACCCTGATTTGGTCATCACACAATGAATACGTGTATTGAAATATTACTCTATTCCCCATAAATATGTACAATTCTTACATGTCAATTAAAAATAAAATTTTAAAATAATAAAATAAAAAGTAATTTAAAAGAATGTTAATGCCTTGAATAAAATAAACCCCATGTTCAGTACTATAGATTTAGGTTTCTCTTCTTTTATCTTGTACATGATAAAAGTGCTCAATTACTGTGTATCTTCCTTTACTCTAAATAGCTAAATAGAGGTGAGAACATTCTGTTCAACTACCAGATCCTTCACAGTGAACCCAAATGGTTCCAGCTAAGAAAGATGGTAATTTTTTATTATTTTGACTCTTACACAGATACTAAATAAAATCCCACTTAAATTTCTGAATTCAATAAATCTTACTAAGCCAATGTAAGAGGTAAGGTGCCCCCAAAAGAAAATTCAAACGAATAAAAAATTACTTCCAAATACATGCCATGTGTATATCAAAATTTTAAAAAGGGTCTCTAAAAAGAGATCAAACATGCACAAATTATAATAATGTATGGTATATTTCAAAATTGCTAAAAGAATAAATTTTTTTTTTCCTTTTTTTTTGTCTTTTTTCGTGTCCGGCAACGGATCGCAACCCTCAGTGTCGCGCCCGTACCGGACCGGGACCGGCAACGGGATCGCAACCCTCGGTGTTGCGTCCGCACCTTGCTCAGCCAGTGAGCGGGAACCGGTCTGTATGTGGGATCCGAACCCTCAGCGGGAGCGCCGCAGTGCTCCCAAGCGGCGCACTGTAGCAGTGCACCACCGGGCCGGCCCAAGAATAAATTTTTAACATTGTCACCACAAAATAAATTGTTGAGTTGACAGATATTTTCATTAGCTTGACTGAATCTTTCTACAATATATACATAGATCAAAATATCACATTGCATATCATAAACATACACAATTATTATTTGTTAACTACAAATAAAGAAGAGACCAAACACGTAGGGGAAATCAAGGATATGATTTCAGAGAAGCCAAAAGAAGAATGCCCAGAAGTCAAAAAGTGCTCAACTCTGCTGAGAGGCTAAGGAAAATAAGGAATATTTTGAGAGTTATCCTTCTTCTCTTTGGCAAAAACAAACAACTTCTGTACATGTGATTAGAAAGAGTAGCTTTCTTCACGAAAAGAAAGTCACTTTCTCTTTTCATAAAGAAAACTACTCTTTTTGTGCATGTGATAACAAAGAGTAGCTTGCATAAAGAAGATAATGTTATAATAAATTGAATAGAAATAAAGGGGTATTTAGAACTAATGCAGAAAAATTATCTGGATTTCACTATATTTGTGATATAGATGTTCCTCCATGAAAATAAAGACAGCTACTCTTAAATGGTCATATACAGAAAAAACACTTTATTTTAAGACAATATTTTAATTCTATCAACATTTATTAAGTGTCTCCTGCATGTATAGACTTACCCACATTTACTCAGCTACAGGGAAAGCCAAGCAACCTGATTCACCAGTTTCATACTTCTTCTACTACATCAAACTGAAAATATTAATTTTTGAGTCACATGCCCCTGGGTGATAACTGAGGCTGTGAGAATTAAAATTCCAAAAGTCAAATAAACTTTTACAAGTAGGAGGTAATCAATTAATTTAAAAGACTAAATGCTTAGCTCCGGAGATTAAATTTGATACTAAGGGCAACTAAAGAGTCATTAAAGGATTCACTAAATATATTAAGGATGCTCACTCTCATCACTTCTATTTAACATAATATTGGAAGAACTAGCCAGAGCAATCAGGCACGAGAAAGAAATACAGGGCATCCAGATTGGAAAAGGTGAAGCCAAATTGTCTCTGTTTGCAGATGACATGATCCTATATAGAGAGAAGCCTAGAGACTCTACAAAAAAATTCTTAGAGTTGATAAATGATTTCAGCAAAGTAGCAGGATATAAAAACAACATACAAAAATCAGTAGCATTTTTATACTCCAACAATGGACTAGCAGAAAAAGAAATCAAGAAAGCTAGCCCATTTACAGTAGTCACCAAAAAAATTAAATACTTAGGGATAAAGTTAATCAAGGGTGTGAAAGATATCTACAGTGAGAACTACAAATCAATGTTGAAAGAAATTAGGACACAAAAAGATGGAAAGATATTTCGTGTTCTTGGATTGGAAGAATTAACATTGTGAAAATGGCCATACTTCCCAAAGCAATCTACAGATTCAACACAATCATCATCAAAATACCAATAACATTCTTCACAGAAATAGAAAAAAACAAACCTAACATTCATAGGGAACAACAAAAGACCCAAATAGCCAAAGCAATCCTGAACAAAATAAATAAATAAATAAAGCAGGAGGTGTAACATTACCCAACTTCAAATTATACTACAAAGCTATAGTACCCCAAACAGCATGGTACTGGCATAAAAACAGACACACAGACCAACAGAACAGAATAGAGAACCCAGAAATCAACCTATATACCTACAGCCAACTGAACTTCAACAAAGGCAACAGGAATGTAAACTGGGGAAAAGAATGCTTCTTCAATAAATCGTGCTGGGGGGCTGGCCCGGTGGCGCACTCAGTTGAGTGCGGCGCTTGGGAGCGCAGCGGCACTCCCGCCGAGGGTTCGGATCCCATATAGAGACCGGTCCGCTCACTGGCTGAGCGCAGTGCGGGCGCGACACCGAGGGTTGCGATCCCATTGCCGGTCGCAGTACAGGCATGACACCAAGGGTTGCGATCCCGTTACCGGTCACGAAAAAAGACAAAAAGGAAAAAATAAATAAATAAATAAATAAAATCGTGCTGGGAAAACTGGACATACACGTGTAGAACAATGAAACTGGACCTGTACCTCTTGCCATATACCAAAATCAACTCCAAATGGATTAAAGAATTAAATATACATCTGGAAACTATAAAACTCCTAAAAGAAAATATGGGGAAAACACTTCAGGAAGTAGGACTGGGCATAGACTTTATGAATATGACCCCAAAAGCACAGGCAACAAAAGGAAAAATCAACAAATGTGATTACATCAAAGTAAAAAGCTTCTGCACAGCAAAAGAAACAATTAACAGAGTGAAAGACAACCTAAAGAGTGGGAGAAAATATTTGCGAACCTTGCATCCAACAAAGGATTAATATCCAGAATAGACAAAGAACACAAACAACTTAACATTAAGAAAACAAGTACCCCAATTAAAAAATACGCAAAGGAGCTGAATAGATACTTCTCAAAGATAGATATATGCATGGGCAACAGACACATGAAAAAATGCTCAACATCAGTAATCATCAGGGAAATGCAAATCAAAACCGTATTGAGATATCTTCTCACGCCATTTGACTGACCAGTATCAAAAAGACACAGAATAACAAATGCTGGAGAGGATACAGAGAAAGGAGAATCTTCCTACACTGTTTGTGGGGACTGTAAATTAGTACAACCATTGTGGAAAACAGTATGGCAGTTTCCCAAACAACTACAGATAGAACTACCTTATGATCCAGCAATCCCAGTGCTGGGTATATACCCAGAGGAATGGAAATCATCATGTTGAAGAAATGCCTGTACTCCCATGTTTACTGTAGCTCTACTTACAATAGCCCAGAGTTGGAACCAACTTAAATGTGCATTGTTGGACAACTGGATAAGGAAAATGTGGTATATATACACAGTGGAATACTATCCTGCCATATAAAAGAATGAAATACTGCCATCCACAGCAACATGGATGAACTTAAGAGAAAATTATGTTAAGTGAAATAAGCCAGGCACAAAAAGAGAGATACTGCATGTCCTTGCTTATGTGTAGGAGCCAATAAAAAACAAAGGGAGGGAGGGAGGGAGGGAGGAAGGAAGGAAGGAAGGAAGGAAGGAAGGAAGGAAGGAAGGAAGGAAGGAGAAGGAAATAACCACAGTAATACATTGAACTTTTAAGAGAAGAAAACAGAACTGAGGTTACCAGGGGTGGGAAAGGGGAAGGGGGAAGGGGGATAGGAAAAAAGTGGTAAAGGGCCATGAAAATTGATTACATTGTATAATGAAGAATATACTAATTATCCTGATTGATCAGACATTGCACACAGGTATTAATATTCAATGCTGTTCCTCACAGATATGTACAATCAACTATGTTCTAATAATTAATAAATTAATTTTAAAAATTTATCCTGGTGAAAGGTGTGAAATTCTAAGCTGTTGAATAACAAAGCTGCGACTTATGGTACTCAATTTACATTTAAAAAAAAGATTCTTAAGGAGAATAACAGCATGCCATACCATTTCTGGGGGGGGTATCCTAGAAGTAATGTTAAGGATAAATCAAAAGACTGGAAAAGCACGAATGTTATTGCATAATTACAGTTGTGGTGTGTTACAGTGGCTGGAAATGGAAAATAGGGAAGGGGAGGAAAAAGGGGAAAATTTTGGAAAAAAAAATGTTGTAAAGGAAAATTTGGGTGCATGACTGAAAATAAAGTCAAAAATCAGGAAAGTGTGAATGAGAACTGTAAGACTGTTAAATTGAAATCATAGAAATGCTATACACAATTATAAAGAATATATGTAATTAATATTAATATGGACAATTATAAAGGCTGATTTGAAGATGAGAATTATGAGTTCAGTTTGGGATACATGAAGCAGACATTACTAATGGCAGCCAGAATTTAAGACAAGAAAAAAAAAGAAGACATTGTTTCTGGAGTTTGTGTATTATTTTCAAAGAGGTGATAGTTTAAGTCATGAACTCTTCAAGGCAGTGAATATAGAGGTAGAAGAAAGAGAGCCAAGGCCAGATTTTTATCATCCCTTAAGTATGGGGGTATAATGAGCCCAGCAAATGATGAAGAGTGATCAAAGAGGCAAAAGAAAACCAGAAAATTGTATTGCCACATAAGGCAAGGAAGAAAAGAGTTTCATTCTTCTCAGAGGCTGCAGAAAGGTCAAGAAAAATGAGATGTAGAAATACCTTATTTGAATTTTCAAGTTTTTCACTAATATCTAAGTTTTATGATGTTATAATAAAAAATAATCCATCAGAAAGGACAAGGATTATATTTAGAAAGATGAATTATGGGAAATGTTTATATCTGAATTGTTTGGATAAATAAGTTCTGATGTGTTTATCAAATATATCATTGTAGACGCAATGCAAGGGCCTATAACACATTTATTCCTTTGCCTAGCAGTGGACCCTTGATTTTGCTCATTCCCTTGCTGAATCAACTTTTTAAAAGTATTAAATTTTGGTTCCTCAGTTTCACCACAGTAAATAAAATTTATGCCACTTACTTCTATGTTCTTTGGAGATTGGCCATTGAGGCTAATAGAATACTGTTAGTAGATTGCAGTGAAGAGTTTAAAGAGTATATGTAAAGTATACAAATAAAATTTATTCTATGGAAGCAAGTCACAAGCTTTGAAGGAAGTGCTGACTCGTGCTTCCTGGATAAAAATTGTGGTAAGAAAATTGTAATTTTACCCATTTCACCCTTTAACTAATGTGCTTGAACTTCCCAAAATACAGATCTTATGACCATGAGAATGTACTCATTGCTTTAAAACACACACTTGACATTTGTTAGTGTAACAAAACCTGTCCAAAATTAATAAGGTGGGAAGTGAAACTTCTAGTTAATGAGACAATACAAAAATCTATATGTAGTTTATAGTGGTAAATCCACTATAGAAAAATACAAGAAGGAAAAACAGTGTTTCCTCACTGAGAATATAAAACCATAAAACAGGCCCAAAAAAGAAGGTAAATCCCTCTATGGCTATTATTTGATTTCTACTAAGCTCCAATTTTTAAAAGTTCAAAACAATTTGGTTTGATAAATCAAAAAATGCCATAGTTTCATGAACACATACATTAGGTACACACTATAATTACACAATTTAGGGTGCTTCTTAGGTTGTAAATTCATTCTAAAATAGTCACAGATGTCATTAATCATAAAATTTCCCACTCCAAAACATTCGGGATATTAGTTAATAAAATAATACTATAAATGAAATAGTTGAATTCGTTGGCACATGCATGCACATGCAGAGATAGAGATCCCATGCCTATTTATGTACACAAACATTTTTAACATTCTGGATTGTATAACTTTAGAAAACACTACAATCTTCACAAAGAAATTGCAGTACCACTGCCTGTTAGATCTTCAAAAACAAAAGCAAAATAAGAAATAAATACAATAAGATATAAAGCTTGCAAAAGAAAATTAGTTGATTACTTTGGAACCGATTTGATCCTTACTTTCTCCAAACGAACTAGTAACAGGTTTATACACGTAAATACCATCCAATGAAATTCAGATCTTTTCTAAGAACTTTTGAGGTCCAGATGTTTTCTTACTTCGGTGACTTTTTCAATAGCTTGTAAACAGTAAACTATATTTATAAACCGGACAGGGTCAATGTTTTTTGCAAACAATTCTAACAACCTGTAAATACAGAAATCACTGTGTTTGCCACGGAAGTCTGAATCACTTCTGTAAACTTCTAGTTAAAATAAAATAGGCAAAAGTGATGCTTTGGAGCTCAGACTTTTGAATTTATACTTTAGATGAAAGACTAAAACTACCACACATTTTAATTTAAAAAAAAAAAAAAAAACACATAGATTGCCATATTAACCCTACTTTGCCAAGATAAAAAATATACAAATAGCACCAAAAGTATCCAAAATTTAGTTATTTAGTTAACTTCAGGCAAATTTCTGAGCTTAAAAAAGGGGAATTAATACAATGAATACAAATGATTGCTGTCTTTTTGACCTTCTGTTCTTCAATCTAGATTTTCTGTATCATTCATAAAAACAAGAAACTTCTGGTCACCATCACAACTATGTCAGAACCATAAATTCCTCTCTGACTCACAAGTCATATTATACAAATTAGCTATTATTTAATGAAACAGCTATGCTAGACATCCCAGGGTTCCACCCAATTCTGCCTCAACAGTTTATACTAATGACAGAAATACACTAACGAATGCCAGTATGTAGTTAAAGAATCGGGACTTGCTTAAAAGGAAAACTATAAAATATAACTAAGAATAGAAATCAGCAGTAATTTATAAGCCACAAATATCCGGAGCAGCAAACTTTTTATGTGAGCAAGAATGTAGCTTCCACCCCAACAATGTATCTCAAATGACTTCATTGTATTCTAAGAACAGACAAAATACTTTCTGTTTGATTATTTCTTTTAAAACCTCCTTTTTTGGGATTTATCAGAAGAGAAAAGTCCCAAGGTCACCTGTCAATAACAGAACAAACCCTCAGTAAATCACCGTGCTTCACAAATAAATTCCTCATCAGTAATTAAAACCAGGCCTCTCTGGCCCTACGTTATCAGCTCATCAAATTCATTGCTCATCTAGAATAACAGATCCACATCTGTAGTCATTACAACACGCCAGATAAATCAATCCTCTCAATGATGCTTTGAGCCATCTCTGCTCCCTTTTAACCAGCCAGATATTTATTTCCCCCTGACACTTCTGACATTCTATTTACTGTAGGCAAATGGAACTCATACGGCACCTTGTAATGGCTTTACCAAATCCCATTGTGGGGCATATCTTAGAAGAGTGATGGTTGCAATAAACAAGGTTTTATGGTGTAAGTGTGAGCTTCCAACTTTTTTTTCCCCCAGAATTTGACTTCTGCAGTGAAGGTTTATTACACTTGATTGCAGGTGGAAAACTAGTAGCCATTTAGAGCTTTGTTACTAAAAGTCAGCAAAAAACTTTTGAGCTGATGTCAGTTCTTTTGAATTTTCTCGTCTTTCTTTTATTTTCTTTTAATTTAATTCTATGTTAAAGTAATCTTGAACCGAAGTCCATAGATAAACAATAATAAGGCTACCACTAATTCATTCCTTTGTTTTTCAAGATTTTTTAAAAATTTAACTATCACAAGGTTAAAAGGAGGTTTCTAAATTATTATTCTTAAAATGATATAATCACATTCAGAAAAATGTATACACATCCTAAATGAAAAAGTTCATTCATTTTAATACAAAATAGCTTTTGTGATCATGATATAATATGCAATTCAAGAAAAATATAGATAGTAATCATGCTTAGAACAAAATGGACATTTTTTAGAGAGCCTTTTTTAATGTTCAAAATTAAACCAATACCGTGAAGAAAAATAAAACTAGACATTCTAACAGTTGTGTTACTCCACTCAGCCAAATTTTGGGTGGCTCTGCACAAACCATTCTTCACTGAGCTGCACTACCTATCATAGAAGCAATTATATAGGGTTCAAAAGGGACTCACATTAAATTAACGTCACAATGTTAGTAGAGCTCACTCTTGGCATTTATTAAACTTATCTCTTTATGCCACAATAACATTTGAAAGAAGCACTGTCACCTTCTTTTGTATTCCTTTTTTTCCTTCACAAGCGCAAAGCTAAAGCACATAGTAGGCTGTGAATGTTGAGATCATCTTCTGAACATTGATTCAAAATTATAGGGTATAGTCTTTTCCTTAATGAAAATTCTATATTTATCACTCCATTGTTCCTGTGTACTGATCCTACCGCTCTCAGAGGCCAAAGTTTGAATATATTGAACTTTGAAATAATAGCCTAAAGCATTGAGTTGATGGGCCATGATACACAAGCCTCCTGCAGCTCACTCGTATGAAGCAACAAAAGAAAAACACAGATTCTAAGTTGAAACTTTTAGGAAACCTGTGTTATCTGCACTGGGATGGAAATTATGCATGAGTTTTCTAAGGACTCTAAGGAGTACAGACAATAAGGAAATTCTGAGTGAAATAAATCTGCCTACTACAGAGATATAGTAAATCACATAAAGCCCTCTGTTTGAAAAATTAAAAAGTTTCATTTCTGCCTTCACTTAGTGCACATAGCAGTAACTTCAAAGTGTAGTTTGGTTCAACCCTCTAATTTAAGGAAATGTAATCTAAGAAGACAACAAACTTGGTTTAAGAGTTTGTTTGTGCTTACCATGGGCAAGATAGGATCACCAAGCTCTTCATTTCTCTTTACACAGACCAAAGGTGCCATTTACTCAAGGGCTGATAGGAGACCCTTCATCCCAGAGGGTCTTTCCCAATCTTGATTAACTAATGAGGCTCATCAAAAGAAACAACTCCCTGGGCCGGCCCGGTGGTGCACTGCTACAGTGCGCCGCTTGGGAGCGCGGCGGCGCTCCCGCCGAGGGTTTGGATCCCACATACAGACCGG
>NW_007727716.1:402887-446816 GCF_000696425.1 Galeopterus variegatus | reverse complement strand
GAGGTGCAGGCGCAGCACCGAGGGTTGCGATCCCGTTGCCGGTCCTGGTCCGGTGCGGGCGCGACACTGAGGGTTGCGATCCGTTGCCGGACACGAAAAAAGACAAAAAGAAAAAAAAAAAAAAGAAAAAGAAACAACTCCCTCATTTTTATAAACTGTTGTCATACCTATAGCTGGAAAATAAAAACCACAGAAACTCAGAACTAAATGAGGTCTTAGATATTACAGATGAGAAAACTGAGATGCAAAGGAGCTGAGCTAGTGTGCCCAAGATCTCACAGCTAGATAATGGATGAATGATAGAAGCTAAGAGTTAGCACCTCAAGCTTCACTCCTATGAAATAGTAGATATGATCATTAACAGCCTCAACTGACATGCTTTGTTGGACCCTGTCATCATCCTGCTTTCTTGCACCATACCTAAAGCAACAGCAGAAGGGCTCAGATTGATCTATACTTCTAAGCCCTCTAAAAGCAAGGACAGGGACAGTACCATTTTTGAACTCCCGGCACCAAACTCAACTCCCAGCATGCAGTAGGTGTTCAATAACTATTTGTTTAATGAGTGAAATGAATAATTTTTCAAGTTAAGTCGGGGGGGGAGGGGGGTCATGCAAGATCCTTCCTTCAAGTCCATGAGTGGGAGGAGGGAATATAAGGGAAAGATACGTGCAAAATTCTTTAATTACATACTGGAAAAGGAGAAGACTATACCTCTGTAATTTATTTATATGTGTTATGCTAAAACTGGCCCCCCAAATGCCAGTCAGAATAGCGTAGTGCTGGGCTGGCCTGGTGGCGCACTTGGTAGAGTGTGGCGCTTGGGAGCGAAGAGGCGCTCCCGCCAAGGGTTCAGATCCCATATAGAGACCGGTCTGCTCACTGGTTGAGCGCAGTGTGGGCGCAACACTGAGGGTTGCAATCCCGTTGCCAGTCACGGTACGGCCGTGACACCGAGGGTTGCAATCCCGTTACCAGTCACAAAAAAAAGACAAAAAGGAAAAAAAAAAGAAAAAAAGAATAGTGTAGTGCTAATAATTGTTATGATCCATTGAATTTAAGAATCCCAAAAAAGAAAAGATAAGCTTCATAACATTCTGTATGATGTAGTTAATTACAATTACCACATTTTACAGAAGGTAACAAGAACAAAAGGCGTAAACTTGGATGTTCACAGTCAAATAAGAAGTTATGACAAAATTGACAATATAATCCATGAACCCTGATCTTCAATTCCTAACACAACCAATTGTACCATTTCTAATGGCTGTGCAATGATAACAAAAGCTACATTTTTGTAATGCCTTTCTTAGTAGTAGTTCAAAGTCCCCTACAAACACATTGTCTGCCCAGTCGTTTTGTGAGTACCAATCTACAGATGGACAAATATAAGTAACCCTAGTCCCAAAACCCCATAGAGGTACTCTAAATTCCAAAAAAGTTATCATTTGTGATCAGGAAACTTTGATGACATAGTCAGACCTTATATTAGGAACTGTAATCTTTCCCAATTATAAATTACATGAATTTTGAGTAACAAAATATCACTACCACACTTGAAAAGTACTATAGAGGGCCAGCTAAAATGCTTAACCTGCTAGGATAATTGTGGGGTTTTTTTCTTTAACCCAAAGCAAATGGACAGTTATAGTGCCTCTACCAAGTAATGAAAATAAAAATTATCATAAGCTAAACTGAACTAAAATAAAGTTTAAATAAGTAACATGGCATAGAAAATGTTTAGGTCAAAATTTTTGCCCCAAAGCTACTTATCTTGTAACATGAATGAATATTTTTCTTCCTTTTTAGGATGTGTAAACAGATCATTACAGGCACAATTCTTCCTTACAAATGTTTTAAGTCAAAGCTTCAGCCCCAATACCCATTACCTGTCTTTTCACATTGGCAAAACCAAATCATATTCTTTCTCAATTTTCTTACAGATCCACAAAAGTAGTTTTAATTTAAAACACAGAAAGAAGTTTGCTGGTGACCTGAAGTTTCCAGACTCATTACTGTCTTCTATCAGAATCATAATGGGTAACAAAATCCTAAAAATCTATTTCAGTGTTCATATATTTTAGTATTCACCCAGTGAACTGTGCAGTCACACCAGATACATTAATAAAAAAAATCGACAACTTGTGGATGGAATAAATCCACTAAAAATATCCTGGCACCAGTGCCAAAGCAATATGATGTACAAAATTACACAAAGACTACTTGATTGTAGAGTCTATTGAACCAGATTACAATGGATCTGTGTTCTAAAACATATGAGAATGCCACCCAATCTACTTCTCCCCTTTTTGGTAATAGAGGCAGGAGTGTGGCCTGAAACATAAAATAACGGACCCAGAACTGGGAACTTGTATATGTGACTGACTAATCTTCATTTTTGGATAAGTCATTTTACTTTATTTCCTTGGTCCTTGGTTTCTTCCTGATTAGAACAAGGTTTGTAACAGTAATTCTCCTACCCCAAACCACAAACTCCCCTGCAAACTATACTGATCTCAAATATTGAGAATTATTGGTTTATTTGTTATCAAATGACATTATCGACTTAAAAATTAATTGCAATAAAGATTTAAGGGATTTAACTAATATTGCATTTAACTTTCCCTCCAAAAGTATGGGTACAAATATCCCATGTTATAAAAGCACATTAATCTTTTCAGGCCATAGAAGTCCATTTAATATGTGGGCTATGATCTAGGTTAGAAAACTGTGGTGGGGGAGGGTCCAAAGATGGACTTCCTGATAGTAAACTGAGGAAAACAAGACATCCAATGAGGCAAACAAGATTGTTATTATTATTCCCATATTATAGATGAGGAAAAAGATTTAACAAAGTTAAATTACTTTGCCAGGGCTACATGTTGGTTAAATTGAAAGCCATGACTTGAATATGCAAATTATTCTACATTTTACAAATGCGGTACTTGCTTTACCAACAATCTTCATTTAGACAGGCAATGGAATGGCAAAGTACTAAACAGACTCTGGCACAACCATCATCTGGTGGCAAAGATTCCCAGTGAAGTGCATTCTTCAGCATATGCCAACAAAACACTAACTAGGAGAAGCCTAGTTTGGGGGTTGGTGTTTTTTTTTTGTTTGTTTGTTTTTCCTTTTGGAACATGCCCCAGTGAAAACAACTCAAGAATAAGTTGAATGTATATACCAAGGAGTGCAAATTCAAACGTAATGCGGACTGAACAGAATGATAACATTGGTGTGGCTCATCAGCCACAGCCTCCTAGCAAGGGACTGATCAGGATTAGGCTTTGCACACATATAGAACAGATTGCACTAGTCCTTCTATCATTTATTAGTAGTAG
The DNA here is from genome assembly GCF_000696425.1 of Galeopterus variegatus. Lineage (NCBI taxonomy): Eukaryota > Metazoa > Chordata > Mammalia > Dermoptera > Cynocephalidae > Galeopterus > Galeopterus variegatus. The sequence continues at coordinate 443,472 of NW_007727716.1, read as the reverse complement.
GACCCCAAGCAGGTCATTTTCATTCCCTCTAAAATGAGAGAAAAGCCTGCTCTACCTAACTTATAGAGTTTTATGAAGATTCAGTGAGAGAATAGATGTAAAAGCACTTTGTAATGCATAAAAGCTACTGATTTGGAGTAGGCAGGAGGTAAGAGGTTATAACTCTATTACAATAACGTTTGAACATAGAAAACCACATCTTAGTTATCTTTAAAATTTCCACAATGCCTTGTTCAGATGGAACATCATACATGGCAGGCATTTTACTCATTCATGCATTTTTTCATTCACTCAACAAAGCTATTATTGAATTGAGTTGTTAAATTAAAAGAAATAAAATACTCCACACACAAAAAAATTCTCTACTCCCCAAGGCTATCATTTCAGTAACTTTCAACTCATTTTCAAATGACTATTTTAAGTATCCAAGGGCTAGAATATATATAGTTCTGTTTTTATAAGTAAAAATATAAATCATTTATGGATTGCCTTCCTTATAAATAAGGGGAAGGGAAAATTATGCTATAATATGTATAATTATATCCTATGCAAAAACATTAATTGCTTCTTTGTCAAGGTCAGCTACACAGGGCTTCCTTTCAAGTATATAGAATAGGCAGTTGTTCATGTACTACAATTTGAGAGGCCCTTAGGATGCCCCTCCTGCCCTCCAAATACCTCCCCCAGCTTAAAACAAAAAATCCTTGCATTAAGGTCATTTTCTTTTGGACCTTGAAGATCTCAATCTTTAAGATTCTGGTAATAAAATTCAAATAACTCTAGGAGAATCTACACCTTGAGCTACCATGACAATGCTTTTTGACTTTGACAGCTCTCTGAGAGCAAGACCCTGAAACAGCACTTCCCAAAATAAGTTCTGAGAAACACTAATCTCAGGAAAGGCTCTGTAAAAAGTATTCTAAAATCAGTAAAGTTTGGAAAACTCTATTGCATTTTCCACTTAGATATGTGAAAACATGAGGCACATTAGCATATTACAAGCTAAAGATTGTTAAGTACTACCACTAAGAAATTTACCTAACTCGGTGTTTCCTACACTTATTTGAAAATGGAACTTCCCTCATTTGGAGGGATGGGAGAAATATTTTAAAACCCTCATTTTCTGTGTGATACGTTTGGAGAAATATACTTTATAGAAGTGGAACACAACTATTACCAGCTATGTACCACTGGATAAGTCACTTATTTTCTGAGAGCCACAGTTTTCTTTCCAATAAAATAGGCATTATTTTAAGAATCCAGTGAAATAGGCATGTGAAAATACTTTGGGAATTATAAATTATTCTTCATTTTTCATTACTTTTAATTCTTATTATCTTTTATTATATTGGTGGACTTGTGCTAGGCAGCAAATTATTCCTTCTAACTGTACTCTTATCATGTATTGCTTTAACTCCAATTTGAAAAGTGTTTCTGAATTTATTTTTGTTGCTTTCAAAATTTACTAGTCATCCCTCTGTATCTGTGGGGGATTGGTTCCAGAACCCTCCCCCTGCCCCTGTGGATACCGAAATCTGCAGATGCTCAAATTTCTGATATAAAATGGCATAGTATCTGTATACAACCTATGCATATCTTCCCCGTATACTTTAAATCATCTCTAGTTTATTTATAATACCTAACACAATGTAAATGCTATATAAATAGCTGATATACTGCATTGTTTTGTTTTGTTTTTTCAAAATACTTTCAATTGGCAGTTGGTTGAATCTGCAGATGGGGAATCCACAGATATGGAGGGCCAACAGTATAAATTAAACATTGCCAAAGTGCAAACATCTTTCAGATAATGTCATAGCAATCCCCTGAACATCAATTTACCATTTTTCTAAACTGTAATTCAATTGAAACAACTCATTCTAAACGTAGCATCACCATGCTAGCCCACAAAGACTTATTTCTTGTGTAATACACCTGGAGTAATTGTTCTATTTCAGAAAGACCCAACTACCACGAAGATCAGGCCTTTCCAAACAGTGCTTAGCCCAGTCCTAGAAAATCCTTATGGAAATCCTATAAACAGCAATGCAACCAAACAACTATTACTTTTATGTTACCTAACTCAGCCTCTTGAGAGTTCAATTACAGAAAGAGTGTCATTGCTTAACAACAACAAAGGTTTAAATTTAGAGCATGTCTTTCCACAGGAAAGTTGATTCAACAAAGATTTTTGTAGTACATAGTCTGTGGCAGACACAATCCTAGATTCCAAGGATAGAACGATGAACAGAGCAGACAAAGGTCCTGCCTTCTTGGAGCTTATATTTTGCTGCAATATATGCATTCTGACTTTCACTCAGGGAAGCTATGAACACGTCTTCACCATTAGGTCCTGGTGGGAGAGGGCAGATACTATCATACTTAAATTTGCTCCACTTCTGCTTAACTTGACAGCTGCTTAAATAAGCTAACAACAACAGCAGCAGCAGTAGCAGCAACAAACATTAACAATACTAATCACTGCTCCTTGTTTCTGAACTCAGGAATTGGGTTACGGGCTTAGAAGTTTGTCTCTTTCTGCACCTTTTCTGGACTGTACCTCACCCTCCTCCACAACCTCATTACAACCCCCTAGACACCTACTTCTATTTTAGATAGCCCCTCTCCCCTACTCCATTCTCATTTCCCACCCCATTCTGGTTTACAAATGTAAAGATTCTCAAGTGCTATCTGCTACAGAGTAACCTGAGGAGCTTGTTAGGATACACATTCCTGGGTCTCACTCAGAAAATTGAAATTAAAAGATGAGGGCATAATGTCCTCCAGATTCACCCATGTTGTTGCAAAGGACAGGATTTTCTTTTTAATGGTTGAATAGTAGTCCACTGTGCATATATATGACATTTTCTTTATTTATTCATCCACTGATAGATACTTAGGTTGCTTCCATATCTTAGCTACTGTCCACAATGTGGACAGTATATATTTCAAAACATCATGCTATATACAATAAATGCATACCATTTTATATGTAAATTTAAAAATAAATAAATTTGAAAAAAAAAGATGGGGACAATTCCTGACACTAAGATTTGCTAACTGTCATATTTAGACAAATTATTTCACTTTTTCAAGCATCAGTGCCTTCAGCTACTATATGGGTATAATATATTTTCTATCAATTTTAGAGGGCTTTTTTGAGAATTACCTAAGGTAATTATAATATTTTGCAAATGTAATCTTTTGATTAAGAATACTATAACTATGCCTAGTAAACCCTTTTATCAGGTGTATTGAAAAGAAAAACTTCAATCCAATTCTGTTCAAATGATAGCAAACAGCAAGTCTTTAACATTTCAACCTATTCTTCATCGTTCCAATGAAGAAGGAAGCCAATCTATAAATTCTTTATGCTTTTAGTTGAAAAACAGAATTGTTTTTTTTTTGCCTGTGGAAACCTTAAAAATCATTTAATAGTGAATTTAATACTCCTGAAAGCTACTCGAATGGCAGCCCTGGAAACAAGAAAATAAAGCTGTATTTTTATGATAATAATATTAATATCTTCTAGTAAAGAGCTTTAATCAATATAATTAGACAACAATATAAGGACCTCCTACCATGTACAAGGCACAATGCTTGGTTCTGAGTCCCAAGAGCTAAAAATGATCATTTTCCTTACTCTCTCTCTTAAATTATTCATTCAGTTACCAAATCTCGTCAATGTTAACTCAGCAATAGCTCTCAAACAAATCCCTTCTTCATTCCTATTGTCACTGTGAAGTCCTCAAAATCCCTTTCTCAGTGCACTACAGCAATCTTGTAGGTAAATGACCAGTCCCTGGTCTCCTTTTCCTCCATCTAATCCTTCTTCTGAGAATATTTTCTCCAAGCTTTTAAAAACTTAACCATAGCCAACCTCTCTAGGATCTTCTCTAGCTAGTCCCCCATGCATCTACCATACATATCAATAACACTAAATCACCTAGTCTCTCCAGAACATGCAAAGTACTTCCACACATCTGTACTTTCTCCAGGTTGTTCTGTCTGTTTAGAATGCCTTCTTTTCCCAACTTTGCCTAAAAAATATCCTACCCATGCCTCAGGAACCAGTTCTAAAGCCATCTTCTCTGGGAAACCATCTGATTCTCTGAGGTCAGGATTAGCAACTTCCCCATCTCTGTTGCCATGGCACTTTCTGTAGTTTTTATACGCCCCTATTATATAGCTCTATAGCATTATAATCGGTTGAATACTTGTCTACCACTCTCACTTAATCCCTTTCTCCCTCCCCATACAATGAAGTATATGTTCTTCCAGCATAAGGACTATATTTTATTAATCTTTTTGTTTCAGGTAGCTAGAACAGAGTCTAGCATGTTGTCAGTACTTAGTAAATGAAAATCAGGATTAGACAATAGGATGCAGTTTCTGTCCTCAAGTACCTTATAATCTAATGAAGGGGTAAACAACAAATAAAAATACATACTGATGCTTTGCAAACACACTTTCACATTTTTTATTCAATTTTTCCAACTACTTAGAGAGGTAAGTAAGGCGGTCGTATCCCTCTTTTACAAATAAATAGGGCTAAAGAAGGCTAAATGACTTGCTCTATGTTGCACAGCAAGTTAAAGGGAAACTAGAACCTTAGTCTCTTCACTCTTAGAGTAAATATACTTCTACTCTGAAGAAAGTAAAACCATAGCAAGCACTTGCCCAAGTTGTATAAATTTAGATTGAATTTAATAGGGATCATGGTAGAATTAGCCTACCCAAATAAAATCTATGTCAATCTAATAAAACTAAATACTACTAAATAAGTTATATATCTTATTTATTAGTTCATGAGTTTTCGTTTTCATTCTATAAAATGTTTCTTATTAAATATTTAACAACTGCTCCCTTGAAAAGTAGTTTCAAAGGCTGCAATAACAGAGTAGATATTTTATGATGGAAAACAAACTGAAATAACTAATTTTAACTAGATGCATAAAACGACATGTGTCAAATTTTTCTACTTAGTTATATCTTGAAGGGAGAATACATTTTAGTGAGTATTTAAGTTTCTTCATGAAAAATATGTACGGGGCTGACCAGTTAGCTCAGTTGGTTAGAGCATAGTGCTGACAACACCAAGGTCCAGGGTTCAATCCCTGTACCAGCCAGCCGTTAAAAACAGAAGAAAAAAGATATGAAGGGTTTTTCTCAAGATGCACTAAATTCCTCAACATAAGATGGGTATTCACTTTGACCATGTTCTCTATGCCTCTGATATTTTTGCAAAAAAGCAACTCAATTCTAATTAGTCTCCCTCAGTCAAATTAGCAGAATTGGGGTAGCCTGGTTTCTTTCTATGTCACAAAGAATTCTAAACAATTCCATCAATCTGTCAGTTCAGAAGGGAGTTTCAAGTGATACACATAGAGGTTACTAGTGGGGCAGGAAGATCACATCACAATGATGTGAACAGCAAAGTTGGCTTATGAATAATTAGCAGAATCCACAATATATTCCCTTCAACCTATGTCCACTTAAAAAATAAAAATTAATATACAAATGTCTTTATAAGTGCCATAATCAGGTCTCTAAAGAAAACAATAGTCATTCACAAATGGCAGATGGAACCTGAAGTTAGTTGTCTTGTGACTAACAGCACATATCTCTTAGTATAGAATTGTCTGAAGGAGTTCTTAGTACCTAGAATTTAAAAATCGGTAAGGACAATTACTGTTCTTTTAAGATAGTCACCTTTTTTGTTTTAGTAAAATTTGGTTTACTCCTTGGGAAAAGTCAAGAATTGAGCTGAAGTCATAAATAGTCTATATTCAAAAATCTTACAATATGTTTATCTAAAACAGCTATTCACCCAGTCATATCCAGAAAAAAAAGCAGACTATATCTCACTAAGCAAGCATGTTGTGAAGAAAGGGTTAAGATAACTTCGTGGTTTAAATAAGTGGGAAAATTAATGCAACCCAGTTTGACCTGTGATATTTCAGCCTAGAGGTCAAATGCTTTCCCATACAGAATGATACCGTCTTTAATTTTGTTGTATTTCATTGAACTACCGGTATTAGTACAACCTCTTTATCTTTAAGAAATGCAAAAGTACCAACTGGCAATGCTATCAATAAATGCAGGGAGTTTAATCTACTTCACAGATAGGAGGGTGATTGAAGAAAGAAGGCAGACAAATTTTTGTTGTACTGAATAAAAGAAATCTATGTGGGCTTAAGTTATAATCATTTTACATTTTAAACTAAAAACCAGAATATTGTCTTTCTCTTATTCAGTATGTCATTATTTTCTGGACTAATGGGCAAACAGAATTTATTTTCCAGTAATTCTTCACAAAATGATAACTGATTTTACAAAAAAGTCAGAATAGAATTCTTATGTTGGAATAAACATTCACCAGAGGGCACCATACTGCATAAAAAAAGAGAAGTGAAATTCTTCCAGATACTGTATATAGTTTAAAAATGTAAGGGTAAGGAGGCTATAATTCTTCACACAATTCCAAAATAAATGAAAAGCAGTCTTTCTTTCTAAAAAAATGAAAATTTCAAGATCCCTTCCTTCTCTAAACTTCTACAGGACTTAAGAGTCTACATCACACGTTTTGAAATTAATCTTATTCTTTTGTTGTTTCATGTGTGTAAATTTTGTTTACCCAATAGGATTCCTTGAAGGTAGGAAACAGGAGCAGATCATGTACTTCCTGGTAATCCACCACTCCTGTCCTAGTGCTAAAATATTAGTGAACAATATTTGCTAAGTTTATTTTAGAAGGTTACATAGAGTTAACAAAGACAACAACTTATAACAACAACCTACCAAGTCTCTTTGTCATACCGCATAAAGGAAGACTAGCTCTTTTTCAAACATTACTATGGTTAATTAGCATTAACAGAACATTTACCATGTGACAGCACTGTGCTAGGCCACACACACACAATTTTATACAAAGTACTAAATTTTTCACAATATCATATGATTCAGGGCAATATTTTTCACTGTTAAAGTTAAGGTGGTTGCAAACAGGTTACAATGAGTAAACATTAAAAGCAGATATTTACATGATTTAATATTTAGTAGAATACTAATTATAATTTTTCAATTAAACTCAATACTTATTGAGCACCTTTATAAGGCATTGTTTTGTGGAAGGATCAAACCTCTAAGGCTTGTTGCTAATTTTAAGGAGGTAACAATCTAGAAATCAGATGCACAAAGTGCTCCTTTCCTTAGCTGTGGTTTTTGACCTTTGTTCTGTTAAACTTGCCTCTGCGTAAATCTGAAACTGCATTAAAGAACATTGAACAGATACTACACAAATCTAGGACATTGACAGAGATGAGGCCAGCACCTAGAAACAAGAGTACCAGAGTGAGTAAGGGCCAACACTGCCTCACCTACAAAGCACAAGTCGCAGAGTCAATAATTGTTGGAAACCATAGTAAGAATAAAGAAGAATCAAGACTGAAATAGACTAATCAAGAGGATTTTTTAAAAAAACATAAGTTTTAAGTAATCTTGAAATGGTAAGAAAAATGTATTTGTGGACAGGAGTAGGAAGGTCTTTCCAGGAAAGAATACATCTTGAGACAGGAAAATTGAAGCAAATTAAAATGCCTGAAGGAAAGTGTCCATGATGGAGAGAAATGAGTAATGAAATTGGTCATATAGGCAAAGGATGAAAAAAAGGATGAATTAGTATAGGGGTTTATGGTGTCCTAAAAGAACAAATATAGAGATTTGCATGAGCATGCAGAAAAGAGACACTGAGTACAAAGAATTGGCAAGATTTGGTAGTTTAGATTTGAAAGACCGGAAGTGAAGTTTTTCTGAAATTACTATAAGGTTGGAGGCCCAGGGGATTAGGTAATACTGTGAAGATAGAAAAATTAGGAAGAGTGACCTCAGATCATGGAAAGATAATAAATTTTATTTTTAAGATGTTTCAATGCCAGAAAGACATTTTAAAATATGAGTATTTTCTTTTTAATATCTTCTTTATTACTAACTGGCTGAAACCTATATAATAGTTTTAGTGAGAATTCTGGTACCATAGCCTAAGAAAAGTCTTATTTTTATTCATTTGGTTTAATTACTTATTTAGTGACTAATGCACCCTTCTCGAGGGCCTTCAGGCTAAACTAACAAACACACTACTTTATATTACTCATTTTGAGCACAAAAGGCTATCGCTATTTTTAACATGTCTATCTGTAGGCGCTCCCGTCCATTATGAGAACCTATCAATACGATGGAGTCTAAACAGCAATTAAATATATAATATTTGTTCACTGACATGGTTTATGAAGGTGAATTAAACCAAAGACACCCAAACACCCTAAATTATCTTTCTTCCTACTACTATACTTATATTTTTAATTCCAGTTACACAAATAGGAATGTGGATGGTCTATTGTGTTCAGACATTTCTGCTACAACTAAAGGATAGCACACAATGTCAAATTTTCTAACTACTAACTTCCCACACTTTCTAAATATGTGTGCATGAATATGTCGACCTACAGCACTTTGCAAAAAAAAAAAAGAGCTACATTGATCCTTAATCTGCTCAAGGCAAATTCAAGCATTTTACAGAAATGTTGAAGATTTTCCAAATCCTTTTCAACAACTGTCCATTGATTATATAAAGACTCTCAGAGTCAGTTCTAGTTAATCTTCTCTGAGCTTTTCTGGTAAGACAGTCAACTAATAAATGTTCACTATCTATGTTATGTCATGTGCTAGATGGCATGGAGAGACAACGAAGCTTAAGGCATGTATTAATTTCCTATTGCTGGTGTAATAAATTACCACAAATTTAGTGGCTTAAAACTGCACAAACTTATTCTCTTACAGCTCTGGAGGGCAGAAATCTTTTTTAAAAAAATTGATTTTTCTTATTTATTGGAACATAATTGATCATACATATCTATGGGGTACAACATTGAACAGCAATACCTGTGTGCAATAAGTGATGCTCAGATCAGGATAATTAGTATATTCAACATTACACAGTGTAATCATTTTTTTTGCAGCCCTTTACCAATTTCTTGCTAGCCCCCCTCCCTGTCCCCCTCCCTTTTCCCCTCCCACCTCTGGTGGCCTGTTCTGTTTTTGGAGGGCAGAAATCTAAACTCAAGTCTAAACTCAGGGCATAAGCAAGGATGGTTCCTTTGGAGGAGAATCTGTTTACTCACCTGTTTCAATTTATAGAGGCCGCCTGTATTCCTTGGCTCATGACCCTTTCCTTGCATTACTCCAATCTCTTGCTTCTATCATTACATCTTCTACTACTGACTCTGATCCTCCTACCTCAGTCTTATAAGAACCCTTATGATTACATTGGGTCCACTCGTATAATACAGGATAACTCTCCTGATTTCAAAGTCCTTAACCCTAGCCACAACAGCAAAATTCATTTTGCCATGCAAGGTAATATCCACAGGGGTTCCAGGGACTAGGACGTTAACATCTTTGAGGAGCCATTATCCAGCCAACCATAGGGCACATCATATTAAAAAGAAACCAATGTCAAACACCCTGTCTGATAAGATCAGTGGTGTAGCCACAGATATGGATTCTATCATAAGCACCATCAAAAAACAGCTCCTGGGCCGGCCCGGTGGCGCACTGGAGAGTGCGCCGCTTGGGAGCGCGGCAGCACTCCCGCCGAGGGTTCGGATCCCATATGGAGACCGGTTCCCTCTCACTGGCTGAGCGTGGTGCGGGCGCAACACTGAGGGTTGCGATCCCGTTACCGGTCAGTAAAAAAGACAAAAAGGAAAAAAAAAAAAAACGGCTCCTTACCTGTAATGAGACTGGAGGTTAGGAGTAAATAGCAGCACAACTTTTCCCAACTACTGATTCACCCTGAGTTTCTATCACTATCTTCCCTTAGTTCTTGATTTACAGCAATTATACTGGGGACCAGAAAAAAGAGAATGGATTGAATGACTCATGCCAGTTATACCCTCAGCAGAGATGGGCTTGTCTGGAATTGCCATTTGATGTCCCCTTGATTTTATCAATTGTCCAGATAAAAATACTTAAAACGTACCAGACAACATGAAATTTTATAAGCTCACTTTCTCTGGGGTTAAACAGGCTATCTAATCAATAAAATAACTCCCTTCAGTACTGGCATAGCATTTCCTTATTAGTAGTCCCTAAAAGATAAGGCCAGCAGTTATCTGCAAACCATTATAGAAATACATGACAATAAATCAAATATGGGATTCCATTATTTTTTTAATCCATGTCCTTAGCATATCTTTCCTCTAACCCTACCACTACCCTTGAGACATTCTAAGTCCTATAGGTTCCTCCTTTTTATAGCAAAATCCCAGATTTAGATACATTCTCATGCCTTCATAGTCTCAAATTGGAAGAAAAGTTTTGCAAAAATTGTTTTCCAAAAATTCATCTAAAGATGGCAAGCTACCTTATTAGTGACTATCGAATAGGAATATGTCAACTAAAATATCTTGCAATTTCTCCTTTATATGATAAGATTTGCAAGTAGGAACCATATCTAAGCCTTTTTCTGTACACTTTAATAATGGTTATGCCATGCCAAAAATTTAGTGGGAAATTTTTCTCTGATAGCATCAATTATAATCTGCAGGTAGCTGACACCTGACCGTGTTTTCATAATATCCAGTCAAACATCTCATTCTGCTCATGAAATATCTCTCATTAAATTTTATTGTCATCCTATATAACCATAATACTTCATTACCCACTGTTAATAAGCTATTTCAAGTCCCTAATAGAGTTATATGGGAATGAAATGATATTATAGGAAATATTATCCAGTGACTAGAAGACTCAGAATAAATACCTTCCCATTTCTTTTCTATCACTGCCAGTTTTGCTTTGATATAATACTTAATCCTTCTGAGACCAGGTTCCTCCATGTGCAAAATGAGATAGTACTAAGTTGACAAAGGTGTCATGAAAATATATATATGGAGAAGAAAGTCCACATGTGTCCTACAATTGAGATCACCACAATTATTAGTAAAATGTTAATTGACTGGCATATTCCATACCTTTGCCTGGGGGATCTGGACCCCAATTTGTGTAGATTCTCATTACTCCTTTCCCCATTATGATTTCCTTGCAATATTATGTGAAACTGGTCTCTCATTCTTCCTTGAAGTCACAGCAAATTGCACAATTAAATCCTGAGCAGCAGAGATGTAAGACTTTTTCCAGTTTATAGTTTCCTATAAACATCCTACTTAACATTCAAAGGCCTGAATTATTTTTTAGAGGATTGTTACTACCCATCTTCAAAACACCATTTTATGGGCCGGCCCGGTGGCACACTGGATAGTGCGCCGCTTGGGAAGCGCGGCGGCGCTCCCGCCCGAGGGTTCGGATCCCACATACAGACCGGTTCCCGCTCACTGGCTGAGCGAGGCGCGGGAGCAACACCGAGGGTTGCAATCCCGTTGCCGGTCCCCGGTCCGGTACGGGGGCAACACTGAGGGTTGCGATCCGTTGCCGGACACGGAAAAAGACAAAAGACAAAAACAAAACAAAAAAAAAAAAAAAACACCATTTTATGGGCCAGCCCGGTGGCGCACTGCTACAGTGCGCCGCTTGGGAGTGCGGTGGCGCTCCCGCCGAGGGTTCGGATCCCACATACAGACCGGTTCCCGCTCACTGGCTGAGCGAGGTGTGGGAGCAACACCGAGGGTTGCGATCCCGTTGCCGGTCCCGGTCCGGTACGGACGCGACACTGAGGGTTGCGATCCGTTGCCGGACACGAAAAAAGACAAAAAGGAAAACAAACAAACAAACAAAAAAAACACCATTTTATCATTTAAAGGCAATAGACAAGAGAAACAGAACAATGGTAGGTTCAATGATACTATTTCCCTCTGAAATATATTCTTATTTTTGGAATGTTTATTGATAAGTTCAATGAGTAAGTGACTTGTCAAAATAAATAGATATTCATTATATGAGATGATAATCGCTATCCCATTTTATAATCAGAGTTTGTTGGGAGTAAATTTGAAGAAAACTAGCATTTACCAATACTACCACATCTCTGAAATGCACTATTTTACCAATGTTTAAAATGTTTTCTATATTCTTAGCAACCCAAAGTAGATAATTTCAATTTTATGTTCTTATTTCAAATATCCTTTTCTCAAGCCTGATCCAATAGTGCTTTAATTTACAGATTTTTAGTTAATGTATTATTTTGGTTAGTACAGGAGTATATTAGCAGAAAGAGCATAGGTTTGGTGTCAGAGAATTCTTGGCTCTGCATTGACAGTTACTATGGGCAATTTACCTAATTTTCCTGATCTTTGTTTTTCTCAACTGTGAAAAGATGCTAGCAATAGCTAACTTGTAACATAGCTGTGAGGATTAAATTGGGTCATGAATGGAAAGTCCTAAGCACAGTGTCTGGCTCATAGAAGATGCTTAGTAAATGGAAACGATTATTATAGTTTCAAACCCTTTAAAAAGAGGGCAGTCTTCTTTTTATCTGGAAACTTTAATCTACAAAGTTTCGTTTTACTTAATAGCCATGTCTATGTTTGTGTATAGATATGCATAACAGATGCCATTTAATAAATTGAGTTTTAAAACTAAATAATGTTATGGGCAATTAGAAAGTTATGCAACATTTATTTAGTAAACATTATGCATTGAACATGTATGAAAGAAAGCTATATAATGCTCTATATTTAATAAATGTCACTCTGGATAGCTTAGTAGAACTGGGAAAATGAGTAAACTTCAAAAGTCCCTACAAAAAGACAGAAATTAATCACTACCAGCAAACTGGTATCAACTAAGGGCAAGATTCTAGAGAACTGAGCATGCCAGGAGGTAAAGCATGTATTGGGTAAGGAATCAGGCCCTATAGCAAACTAAAAGGCAAGTTCTTTCCCTGCCTCAGCCTCTTGAACTAATTATGTAGAAATTACAGCCTGGGGTTAGACCCTGTCCTGTCTCATTAAGATTTCCTACCACTACACAGAATAAATAAAGGATTGGAGAAAAGAAAAAGTCATGGCAATGAGAGGAGCACTAAGAAAAGCTACTGACTTTGCTACCCTATATTCTGAAGAAACTGAGAAAGTTGCCTCTACAGGTAGGGTTTGCCAGAGGGATATTTTGTTTGCCACTAGATCATTTACTAAGGTTTGACATATACCAAGTTGCCATATACACATGGCAACCTTGTTTTTCAAAAGATCACTCACCATTCCCAATTATTAAAGAGGAAAAGAAGGGGGCCAGCCCGGTGGCGCACTGGATAAGTGCGCCGCTTGGGAAGCGTGGCGGCGCTCCCGCCCGAGGGTTCAGATCCCACATACAGACCGGTTCCCGCTCACTGGCTGAGCGAGGCGCGGGAGCAGCACCGAGGGTTGCAATCCCGTTGCCGGTCCCCGGTCCGGTACGGGGGCAACACTGAGGGTTGCGGACCGGTACGGGGGCAACACTGAGGGTTGCGGACCGGTACGGGGGCAACACTGAGGGTTGCGGACCGGTACGGGGGCAACACTGAGGGTTGCGGACCGGTACGGGGGCAACACTGAGGGTTGCGGACCGGTACGGGGGCAACACTGAGGGTTGCGGACCGGTACGGGGGCAACACTGAGGGTTGCGGACCGGTACGGGGGCAACACTGAGGGTTGCGGACCGGTACGGGGGCAACACTGAGGGTTGCGGACCGGTACGGGGGCAACACTGAGGGTTGCGGACCGGTACGGGGGCAACACTGAGGGTTGCGGACCGGTACGGGGGCAACACTGAGGGTTGCGGACCGGTACGGGGGCAACACTGAGGGTTGCGGACCGGTACGGGGGCAACACTGAGGGTTGCGGACCGGTACGGGGGCAACACTGAGGGTTGCGGACCGGTACGGGGGCAACACTGAGGGTTGCGATCCGTTGCCGGACACGGAAAAAGACAAAAGACAAAAGAAAAAAAAAATAAAAATAAAAAAAAATAAAGAGGAAAAGAAGTAAGACAGTAGCAGGTTAATCTTTCATACTTCTTATTCCTGAGTTTCCCTGAGATGTATTAAAAGCCCAGCGGTGTTTTAAGAAATTTTAAGAAAGTGATATCATAATTCTGGCTATAATGCAACAGCAGATGATAAACTTCTCTGAGTTTCTTTTCAATTTTCAGAAAAGATAAGCCTCCTGTGTAGAGGGTACCTAATTCCTCATTTGATGGATAATCAGCTTGTTTTATGCATCCCTCATTTTAGCCCTTGAATAAAGAAAAAATACTGGCATTTTAAATTCAAATTGCTTTCCAACTTTCTTGATAATAATTACAAAGCACTTAATTGCACCATACTGTGTTTTAAAGTCTGTTTCTTATAACCCTAGGATTCTGTAGAGAGGTTTTAAGTGCTCAAGAGGTATAGGTTGCACTTGACAGTGTGACTGAATCAGAGGAGGTCTTGGAACTCTCCCGACCAACTAAAGCAGAGTTTTTAAAATCTTTTGTGCAAATAATAAATAGTAAAAATATGTATTTTACTATAATGAAATAATAAAAATGAGTTTATCTATCACTGTTTTATTGCCATGTACAAATGATATGCTGTGGAAAACTTATTAGAAGCCAAGGATTATAAAATCGATTACTACTGTTCCCAAATATTAAAACCACTCTCTTTTGGCTCCTTTAAAATCAAAGGAATGTCTGTTTAACTTCTATATACTTGGAAAACCACAGTAATGACTTTGAGGACTAACTCAATCTCAAAAAAAGAATATATTAACAGAGGCATAGTCAGTACTTTGGGTTTTTTTTTTAATTATATGATATGCTAATGCACTACTGTTGTTTGGGGAAATATAATAATCATGTTAGTTTCTAAGGAAAAAAGAGATAAAGACGAGACAGCAGTGGAATAAGTTCTAAAGGATTCACCCTTCACTTCCACGGGCTAAGTTGGCCCTTCTGAATTTGGTACAATCCTGGAGGCAGTGTTCTCTTCACTGTAGAAATCTACGAAAGACTGTTCTCCACAGGAATGCACGTGCCAAATCTCCAGAGCAAAGTTAGACTCATTGGCTTCAATTGTGCAAATAAATAGCTTAAACATTAAATATATATATATATATATATAACAGATAAACTGTAGTTTGATGCCTACCCTTAATAGGCAAAGATGTTAACTAAATGCCTCTATCTAGTTGGCATCAGGACGAAGGTAATTCAAAAAGTTCATGGAAAGTTTTGTATTTATCTTTTAATTCTAAAAGCTATCTTTTAATTCTAAAAGATATCTTTTAATTCTAAAGCTTTTAATTCAAAAAGTTCATGGGAAAATAGAATTAAAAGATAAATACAAAACCTTCCATGAACTTTTTGAAATACCCTCATATAGTAAGGATCTGCCATACAACAATAGATAATAGCGGCTGGTGGTCTTCTTAGTGACATGAACCAGCACATGCAGAAAAATAAACTACAAATAGTAACAGAATGACAGCACTGGTCTCAAGAACTTGACACAATTTATCTGGTACAATCCACAAATTTTTGTTTATGCTCTACTTAGTATACATTTCTTGAGGTTTTGTTATCGAAAGCTTTGGGAAATGGTTTACAATACATAAAGAAAATACCCTGGAGTTAAATGTGAAAACCAGTTAAAGTACAGAATTCAAATCAATAAAAGACTATATTAAAAGGACAGAAACATTATGATTCCTGAATCCCACAAATGTACCCATAAGAAAGAATTTTAGGAGACTCTAAAATACTGACAGTAAACTTATTTTATTTTGTTTCTATGGCCTGATTTATTACCATTTGTTTTACATTATTATAAGAACCACACACATGTATAAAGTTTGACATGTTTCCTAAGAACATTAATAATATTGTTTATTATAGTTATTAATTATTAATATGCTAATTATTATTGATAAAGAGACAACATCTATATTATATGAAATAATTATGTCTACAATGAAATAGGACTATTGTGCTAAAAACTCTTCAATCAGTGTCTGGAGGCAGAAGCACAACATTGAGGTAGGATCTTGGAAAAACATATTTGGAATGCTACTTGAAATTGAATCCTGAGTTCCCCAGTAGGGGGACTACATTGTTCTGTGTTTGTTGTCCTGACTTTGTTTAATTTGGGGGGAAAAATTAAAAGGATTGCTTTTGTTGAAGGAGTAGTCTGAAAAACTTAGTGTATGTTCATAATCAAGGTGCAGTCCCATTCCTTTGCTGAAGATTATCCTTCATGGATTAACAGAGCAAGCCAACTCCTATACTGGGTAAGATAATAAAAACTCTAATTTCCTTGAATGTTCAAAGAATACAGGGAATTTAACATTTGCCTTACTAAGAATTTAAAGTTATTCTCAAAAAGATGTCGTCAGAGATAAGGAATTACATTTCCTGCCAATAGATGACACATGTCAGGTCTATGGATAATATATATTAGCCTTCCCATCTCTTTTTGTACCAAATACATAGATTTATCTACTACACATTACTGTACCTTCAGTGGTTTCATTGTCAGCTCCCATTTTCTGCTTCCTGCATTCATCCCTCTCCTGATTCAAAACCATCCCTTTAACACATCATTCCTAATTAGATGATTAGTGCTTGGAAGGGCAGGAGATAAGTCATTTGCATAATTTAATCATAAAAAGAAGTTAAAGATACAGATTTTGCTGTTCGTTTGTACAATTATCTTCTTCAGCCTGGGGGGCTGAGATATTAATGTGATTAAACAGTATTTCTGCAAACAGGCAACTGTGTGTCCTCTATTAAAGCAAGGCTGGAGGCAAATGAAAAATTAATTTTAGAAGACAATCAATTTTATTCTACATGACTGTAATAAATAACAGCCCATCTGCAGACATCTCATTAAGCCTTGGGAGGGTACATGTGTCACAAACTCTAAATGACACACAAGGCTGAATTTTCCACCAAAATAGAACTAGTAATAAATGGCCTACCAGCTGCCATATCAGCCTAGAAAGTCAACATACAAAAATTTCCTACAAAATGAAGTACATATAGTGTCACTCACAGTCAACCAGATAATTTAGTCCTGGTTGCAAAAATTTCTGAAAACTGGTTCATTTTATTCTAAAATTTGCTATTTTTCTTGTGTTCTGAATGGATGTATATGTGTGTGTTCACATTTATTAGTGTGAGCACCACTTTCAGTAATGATAAGAGCTAACATTTACTAAACTCTTATTAAGTGTAAGCACTTCATGTACACGATCTCAAGTGATCTTAACTATCTCATAAGTTATATAAGTAATATTATCTTCATTAGATTAAAAAACTGGAGCTTAGATGGTCATATATCTAGAAAGTATTGGAATCAGGACAAGTGTGTCTATCTGAGACAGAACAGGAGTCCCTAGGCTTATATTGTTCAAGAGAGGCTGTCAATCAGAATCAGAATAATATACCCCTAAAGTATAGCAATAAATTTTCTTAAAATATAAACATTTCCCAAAGTAAATACATTTAATTATAATAAATCATAGTTACACTGTGAAACTAACAAACTGAAAACATTTTGAGTACTTACATCCATGTACTACGTTTGGCACTGTGAGTGATAAAATGACACATCAGACTGTTCCTGAAGTTGAGGAATTTACAAGCTAGTTTGGGGAGAGAGAAAACATAAATACCTTAAAACTTGACAATTTACAACAAAAAAAAAATAGATAGGTTATCTGCAGATAAAAGTTCAGAGAAGCAAATCACCATGCATGATGTGGGAAGTCATCATAGAGAAGGTAAGACTTCAGCTACATCTTTAAAGACGGTTGTTTTCAACAAGACCTTCAGTAGAGCAATTATTCCTAGAAAGGAATCTCAACCTTACCATTTTCTGATATCAGTTTCCTCCGGCAGTTTACATTACATCAGCGCACTTCCATTCAGTTTTAACAAACCTGCCAATGACTCATGCTTGAATAAAATATTCATTTGAAGTTCTAATCGCATCAGATTTGAAATATCAGGAAGGATGAGTAATCACTTCTTTCCTTTGCTTTTGTGTAGCAGAGATTAGGGTCATAGTGACTAAAATAGTCTTTCTACAACACTTTGGACAGCCTCTCCTGATTGAGATAACCCAGTGTTTAGTGCTTACATATGTCTCTTTTCAGTGCTATATAAAGAGGGGAAACAAGATTTTTTTTAATCAATCCAACAGAGCTAAAATCAAATTTTAACAATAGAACTGCCTTTTTTCCTCCTAAACAAGAGTTTTAGGAGCAGATGTTACTACATCTGGCTTCCCTTGCTATTCTCCAGCTGCAGAAATTAAAACTCACTCAGAATCAGTGACAGGATCTAATGGGAGTTTGCAAATGCTGACCAAACCTTTCTTACCAACTACTCTATTAAGATGCCAGGTGAATGAATGTCTGGGCAAGCCCCACCAGAGAAAATTCCTTTCCTAGGTAACTAGCAAGGAATTAAGATCAAGATCACCAAATTCTTAGCTTTTTTCTGCAATAATTTCACATGAGAACCTGATTTAAAGCTTAACTATAACTTCATCACCAAACCTCCAAGATCACAAAAATCCCGAGAGCAGCTGTGAGAAGTGGTGACTACAAGAGCTGTTTAAGTTACTTCCATGTGAGTTTAATAAAGCATGAATCAGAAAACAGCAGGTGTTAAAAATATATATTGATTTGGTTTCTGCCACTTTGAATGCATTATGAACCACTGATAGGTAAAGAACCATGACTATTTCTTAGTTCTGCACTCTGTCTAACAGATTTGCAGTACTCTGTTTATAAAATAACGATGTGCTGAAATGAAAACAGGAGATTAATTTACTTTTCATGAACATACGACATACTAATAAGATCAACAAACACCACATCATGGGACAAATAATATTCCTGTTGTAAAATCAGTTTATAATAAAATGAAGCACATCTTCCATTGTAAAATAATGTTAACGCTAGATGAAGTAAACCAAACATTAAAAATGTTATTTTTCACCATAGTCTTCAAAGAAAGCTTAGTTGAAGCACAGCACCCCATAACAAATCAGAGATTGTTACTGTAAATATTCAAATCTTCATAATATAGTGAACGTGAGTTATTTTTAACACAATACATCAGTCACTTTGAGTTCCCAGAGTTCTTAATTCCAACAACCTTAATTTTAAAATTTTTGAAGAATAGTTTTTTTTAAAGCAAAGTCTGATAGCATTACTATATGTAGTACAAAACTTTAAATGTAATACATTGACACTCTCTTAATCCACAGCAATTTCAATAAACAATGGACACGTAGACGATATTACCAACATTCTGGTCTTTCAGTTTCTTGAGTTCCTCTTGTCCAACAATCTTGTCCTCTTTACTTCAGATCCTCAAGTCTATGGTCATACCCAAAACTTTGTAATTACCAATAACTGCAACTCTTCCATATTTTTAATTTGATGAATCCTACTCTTAGACCACCACTATCTCCCTAGTTCACTCCTTCTAGCACTCCAAGTCCGACAATCTTTTGACCCCTTTTTGGAACCTCCAATTCGTTGAAACTAATATCCTTTCACTGTCTCTCACCTCCTTGATATTCTCTTTTTACCTAAACAGTTTAAAACACATTCTCAGTCATTATAATCACTTTTTTCATAAACCCTCAACTCTCACCCCTCTCGCCTTATTATACTCATATTGCTTAGAAAAACCACAATTTTCATTAAATCCAATTATTTGCCTACTTTGCACCAGTACTATGCAACTCTACATGGTGAAATTAAAACACAACCACACTGACCATTTTGAGTTTATGACCATAAATCTCAAAGGGCATTTAATGCTGCCTGGCAATCATAATAGTTCACTCTTTTACTTACCCAGAATGCTACTACACACTTTCTCTTTCTCCTCAAACCTCCAACATCTTCTTTCCAATGCTCACTCCCAAATGATGACCTTGTTCCCCCCTTCACTGAGAAAATTGAAACAATCAGAAGAGGACTTCCACAGAGCCCCAATACTGTATCACCTAGAATCTCCATCCACATACTCAGCCTTCCCACCTGTTAACATAGATGCACTAATCTTACTCCTATCTAAAGCTGATGCCTCTACTTGTGCACTGGATCCTATCCACTTTCTCCTACTCAAGAATATCGCTTCAGTAATAGTCCTTCCTCTTTCCTACAACATCAATTTATTTTATTTCTACTGAATTATTCCTGACAGCATATGCTGTTATTTCTTCCGCCATAATAAAAACCGATAATCTCTTGACTCACCCACCCTGTGCCCACTGCTCTCAAGCTACTTCCTCCCACACTGAATTGTTTGTTTGATATCTTTGTAGCAAATCCCTGGAAAGAGTTGTTTGTATGCTGTCTCCAATTTCTCTCTTCCTATTCTCTCTTAAACACATGCCACTTAGATTTTCATTCGCAACCCTCCACCAAAACTGCTCTCATCAGGGTCACCAGTGACCTCCATTGCCACATCCAATGGCCAATTCTCAGTCTTCACGTTATTTGACTTAGCAGCGTTTGACAAAGTTGATCATTTCCTCCTTGTTAATACATTTTCTTTGCTTAGCTTTTGGAAAACCACTCTCTTTTGGTTTTCCTCCTACCTCACTGGATGTTCCTTCTTGGACTCTGCTGATTCTTCCTCTTCTCCCTAATCTCTTTATGTTGGTGTGACCCAAAATTCAGTTCCTGAAAACCTCTTCTTTTCTACTTACAGTCAGTCACTCATCTTCTAAATGTATATCTCCTGTCCAGACATCTCTCCCAAACACCAGACTCGTGTATCTACTGCCTACTCTACATTTTTGCTTAAAAGACTAAAAGATACCTAAAAACTAACACATACAAAACTGAACTCTTGAACTAACCCCCCTCCAAAAAATCTGCTCTACCTTTAAGCCTTCCCCTTCTCAAATGATGGAAATTTCATCCTTTCAGTTGCTCATGCCAAAATCTTGGAGTTGTCCGTGACCCTTCTTTCTCTCACATCATGTCTAATCCATCAGGAAGTACTACTGGTTCTACCTTCAAGATCTATCCAGAATCTGACCAATTCTTACCACCTTCACTCTACCACTATGGTTTAAGCCACCACCATTTCTCTCCCAGTTCACTGCAATAGCATCGTGACTGCTTCTAGTCTTGCCCCATTTAAGCCTATTCTCAACCTAGAAACCAGAGTCATCCTTTAAAAACCCAAGTCACATCCTCTTATACCCTTGCTTAAAATGCTGCAATGACTCTCCATTTCATTCAGAGTAAAAGCCAAAGTCCTCAAAATGGCCTAAAAGGCCCTACATGATTTCCCAACATAACCATTATGATCTTTTTCCTGTTGCTCTCCCCTAACTCACTTCACTGCAGCCATACTCACCTCCTCAATGTTCCTCAAACCTACCAGGCACGCTCCTGCTTTAGGGCTTTTGGTCAAACCATTTCCTCAGCCTAAGACACTCTTTCCCCAGATTCTGCTTGGCTAACTCCCCTGCCTTTCAAGTCTGTGAGCAAATCTCACGTTCTCAATAAGGTCTGCAATGCACATCCTATTTAAAACTGCAACCAACCCCAATCCCGCCATATGCTTACCTTACTCTACTAGCTCTACTTTTTCCATAGCACTTACCACCTTCTAACACACAATGTAATTTCCTTCTTTAGTATGAATATTGTTTATTGTCTGCCCATATCCACAATACCACACCCTAGAATATAACCTCCTTTTCAAGGACAGGGACTGTTGCCTGTTTATTTTTAACAGATATATCCCAAGGACCTAGAAGAGTGCCTGACACAGAGTAGACAACCAATAGCTATTTGGTGAATGAATGAAGAAATAGTAATCTTTTTTGTGTGTATGCATTATCTGTACAATAGGATTTAAAGCTCTATGATGGCATTCATACATAGATCCTAGCATAGTATTTTGAACACAAAAGAAAACTCATAATTTTTAGTAACTAGGTCCCAGTTCCACAAATTCTTTTGATATTATATTTTGATGAACTGCTGCCATCTCTACACACTTTTCATTCAAAATATTAAGCTTTTGTTGATTCTTAAAACCTTTCTGTACATGATGTGGAATTGAGTCTCCATCAAAGGGAGTTTTGTTACTATATTTCTGAAGACATTATCATTCTGAAGGCAGTATTTCCCATCAGGGCAATACCCTGAAGACATTATGGTGAAGCTTTTGTGTAGTACCACTTTCTCCTTCTAGTTTATCTCTACTTCCTACCACTAGATTTTCTATAATTCCCTGACTACCTGGAACAATCCACCACCTAAATAAACTTGTTTGCTCACATCCATCATTCAAGACTTTCCACTTTAAGAGAAGTGTAGAGAGCATAGTGTATCAGAGGAGGCAGAACAGAAGGCTTAGATTCAAGAATTGGCTATTCCCATACTAGTCTGTGTGGCCTTAGGTAATTCATTTTACTTGTCTACATTCCCATTTTCTTACCTAAGTTCCAGATCAGATTACCTGCCTCATAGAATTGCTATGAAAATAAATGCAGATAGTGTATGAACAAGCCTGTGAACTTCTGCACAAACATAAGATACTACTATTCCCTAGAAATATTATAAGCTTCATTATAACTATGGATGATGCTGATTTAGCATTGAGTAAAAAAATTCTAAATGAGATTAGGTGATCCCCAGAAGTACCATGCTGTAAAGTGATCAGCCATCTGTTTATAAAAATTTAGAAATTTCACAACAAAATTATAAAACAGACTCTTCTAAGGATCAGATTACATGAGCCAGTGTACGTGAAAGCACTATATAAACTGTAAACCAGTATACACATGCTAAGTTTTTACTATTACACCTTGCTAGTAATTTTAAACTTTCAGATATATTTTCAGACAAAAGGCATGTAGTAAATATTTAAACTTCACTGTACCTATTAAAAACAAAAAATGACAAAAATGCCACTTTGGTGTTCTTTAATTCAAATTTTAATATTCCTTAAATAATCTTGAATGCAGTGGCTCAAATTACTCCCTAAAATGCAAACTTGGTTACTACTGAATACAATAAAAACTTCACACATGTGCCCAAAGGCAAAATTTAACCTCTTTTAAAAAACTCATACTCAACATGTGTTTCTAAAATGTCCTATGGCAAGCTAGAATCCAGCTAACAAACCAGGAATAGTAAGAAAACTTACTAAAGATACGTAAGTGGACACTGTGCAATTTTTTTTAATTCAAGTAAAGCAACATTTATAGAAATATTATTTTAATGACAACATGTATACAAATGTCCTATTATGGTTTCTAATGCTACCAGTTCACCTCAAATGGAATAACATTTCCACATTTTGCCATTAGCGTTTTCATTTTTATTCACAGCTAATATTTTTTTATGCCTTCTGTTCCGCTTCATGAATCTGCTTAAGCTAGCCACTAAAATAAAATAAAGGCAATTAAGAAGATAATTCATTCAGGAACTCTATGGAAAGGTTTCCAACAGTATTCTCTATATTGCCTACCTCTCATCTACCTGCTAGTTCTCAATCCATTCTCTATTTCCAAGAGAAATCTTTTCTCATCAAGTTTTTTCCACCCTTATTTATCTTCATTTCTTTGCCCATACCCAAATAGAACTACATCAGTGCTAACAGACCCAAATTATACTCCTCCTATCTTTAAAATCAAGAGGCTTCCTAACTGGACAGAAAACCAAATTATTGAGCTCCATTGCCCCTTCTTTGATGGAACATGAATCCATTTGAGACACTTTTACATTTTCTCCACTAATATAGAAAAACACTTTTAAAAAAGTAATTTCTTGGATTGTATTTACGTTTAAAAACTGAGAGCCCTCTTGGAAACAAAAAACATACAAATAAAATAAAAACACCAACAACAACACCACCAAACAGAATACACCGCAGAGAAGTCATTCAATCCAAAGGGACTAAACTGCAAAGAATAATAAAAGCTTTAAACTCTGGCAGAATGTGGATTATATAAACATCATACAACCTCATGGAAAAGAACATGCCCCTAAAATAACAAAAACCTAGAAATAACAAGTCAGTCCTCTACTATGAAAAGGACCAATCCACAACAACTGCAAATGTAAGAAAGTGACTATACCAAATGTACTTAGACCAATTAAGCTCTGGAGTAGTTACTACCTTCTTCAGAGGTCACAATGTTCAACATGTGCCCATCATCGAAATGACTGCTCCTGCCAGGACATGATCAGTATCAAAACCATAATGTTCCTTTTCTTAATTGCAAGTTGAAAATCAATTAATTATTCCTTTCACAGAGTAGAAACATGTCACAAAAATCCAATTGAGAGCTATATTCATCAGTGTGTTTTAACCCAAAAGCCATGATTCCTCTGGTATCAACATATTGATTTAACTTATGGAAGATGGTTATTTAGGGGTCCGAAACACAGGAAAGTGTGTTAAAGTCAACAACCAGCCTCATACAGTTTGCCAGGTTTTCATCTGCTAATAGCCTGTAATGAGTAGTATAACCAATAAGAACATAAATCTTTCCACAGACAACATAAATGTAAATTCAAGCAAAATATGCTAATTTAGTAATGTAACTAACATGATCCAGTATACTTCTGTTAGCTATGACATATATTCAGCATGTCTGCTTCAAGTATTTTCTAAACAAAGCATTTAATTTCAGGTTGAATTCAACCTTAGCATGTTTCTGAGGTATCTTCCCTTCTCGCCAGTGAATGCTCATAAAAGGTAAATAAAATTTAATATTAGAATAAGCAAAATATATTTATACAAGTAAATATGTTGAGAATATTTTATAATGCATTGCAAAGCCTAATTACTGTTATTTTAACTTTCCATGTTTTTGAATTATATACATCATTTACTGTTCCTTCCTTTAATGTAAGTTAGCTGAGAATTAACCACATAACAATAAAGCTCTGCCTATGTAATCTGGAGATAAGACAATAAGAACATGGATAGTCCTTAGGATCACTACTTTCCCCATAAGTAGCCTTGCAATAGTAGGTACTTATTAAATATTCATTAAAATGAAGTGACGAATGGGTCAAATTGGAAAATATCATATAATATAAATATGTGTTCAAACTGAATTCTAAATGGCTTATGATGTGAGACCTAAAGTTTGTGTACTATGTATAAAATGCACTGTGCAGTAATATTTTCCTACAAATGAACTTCCCTTTTATCTTCCTTGAATAAAAGTCTAGAGGGTACCCATAAATTTTTCTACAAAATAAATTTATCAGTTAGCAGATTACAGGCTATTTTCAAAGTAGTGTGTTTAACATTAACATTAAATGTTTAATAATACATGTTTGCAAACAATCTTGTTTTCCAAAGTTATTTCTGTTTAAATATAATACACATAAAGGTCAATGTATTCTGAACAAATGAAAACAAATAAATTTCTCATCAATTTTAATTTTTGACATATAGTATCGTATAGGACCACATGCAAAGCAAATGAAGCTCTAAGCTTGAGGATCTGACTAGTTTTGTTTTGCTTTTTCTTTTTTTGAGGAAGTTTCCTTGACATTCTATTTTTTTTTGACTAGTTTAAAACTCTAAGACAAATGGAAGCTAGTTTTGCAACTTTAATAAAATTAGTCATTCTGTGAGACATATGTTTTTGTAACAAAATGTTCAATTGTAGATTAAATTTTTTTTAATTTTAAGGACTCATATCCCTTGCAGCAGATATATATCAAAGAAAAGGTACTAAGGTCAATTAACTATGGTTATCCTTTTTTAAAAAATTGGTTATGAATATTCATGAGCTACAAAGCTGATTGTCATCCCTCATGCCCAAGATGTGAAGGCCAGATCCATACTGGCAGCATACCCATTATATAGTTATTCTTAAGTGGAAATGCCTGTTTTATTCCAACCTCTTCATGTGTACATTATTTATAACATAAGTACACTTTTCATATGCATTAAACTAAAATATCTTGTTTTATTTCTTAATAATTCTAGCTTTTTAGTTGAAGCTCTCTGATATTAATCTGAAAACTGAAAAAGAATCTAGTGTTTACTGATACAACACATGAGGCAGATATGGGAAAAGAAATTTAAGGATTATTCAACAATAGATATGGCAATAATTTCTAATCTCAAAGATTTCATAATTTATTAAATTAATAACAAGATAATATGGTTTATACCCCCTAAACTAAAGATGGTATGATTGTAGAATGCAAGTTCCATGAAAGAAGAGACTGTTTTCTTCATTCAGTTCACAGCACCTAGGTCCATTGCCTGGCACTACACAGTATACCCTTAATAAGTGCTTGCTACACACACACACGCGCGTGCACACACACACACACACACATCCATGCAGAGAGGCTATCATAACAATTCTAATCATGAGAGATCAAAATGATTGTGGAGAGGTTTTTTAATTTTATTTATTTAAATCCCAATAACTAAGCAGATAGAAATTAATTTTCCAAATGTCTACAGATTAAAGACAATATAGCAAAGAAGATACTCACTGGAGGTCTAACTTATGTTCTCAGAAGAACTATTCCAGATGAGGTCAACTTGAGCTTTTATAATTAAACTTCCTTGAATTGAACTCAAGAAGAAAACCACATCATAAAGCATCCCACCCTATCCTTGGTAGTGTTATATAGAACAAGTCTTAGTGTCTGTATGTTTATCCTTTCAGGAGCATCAAGGCCTAACGTACGTATATAATAACATTTTATGGATGGTCTTATTGAAGTTTTTATATAGTTTCTGTGAATTTAGTATGCTTTAATATGGTATTAAACTCAAGATTCTTAAAATAGGTACTGTGTAAATTGTACCTACGTAACCCTACTACCAGAAGCCATTAAGAGATAGTATAGTTTTACATGATAATTAAGCATTTTTTAAAAATGTTTTTACTTCAGTACAGCAGGGTGTCTCACAATTGATACATAATGTAGATAATGCATAAACAGTATAATAATAAAAATAAATTTATCTAAATATTGTTTGTGATGATAGTACGATACTTTTTAGACAAACATGTGAGAGAAAGATTCCTTCCAAAATAACTCAGAATCTAACATATTGCTGTAAGCTATAATGGTTATAACTGTTAATCCAATACACCTTTTATACAAACCCATAAACACATGAGTGGAAAAATAGCACAGATGTTCATCTCTAATGCAATTTCCATTCAATTTCCTAAGTGCGGTCCCTGTGTGCAAACTAGCTTAACGTTATGTTTAGCTTGCAAATTCTTTTAATAAATAATGAATGCAATAAAACTAGAAGATCAATGGCAAGCTGAGAAATCATAAAAAAAAAAAAAGCCTTTTGTGTTCAGGCTGTTGCCCATTTCAAACTTTAATCCAGAGACAGATCAATATTACTTTTTCTTTTTAACCCATCACATAAATAGCAGATAGACTAAATGTAGCCTAAATGCTGTTACCAGCTAGCAGTTGCCAGCAAGCTGATAAGATCACTGGACACAATTGCAATTGAATGTTTTATACCTTAACATACCCACTACATTATACACTATTAAGCAGTCAGCTTGTTTAAAAATATAAAGGTTGCATGGCAATAAAAATACTGTGGCTCATTATTTTTTTTTTATTTTTCTGTACTATATATTTTTTCCAGTAGTGTAATTAGAAACTTTTCACCACAATTTGCTCTAACAAACTAAGTAATTGTAATGTCAAAAGAGTACATAGATACAAGTAGTTTCAACCTCAGGGGTCCTACATGAAAGGAAATTTTATTTGTCGAAATTAATTACACCTGAAAGAACTAAGCTATTCCTTTAAATGGGTAGTATGGAGGATACTTCATGCAAATTTGAGTTTCAGTTGGATCGGGCTTTAAGATTATCCAGGAAAAAACTAAATCATTCTTCTTAATATACATTTGTGTGTCTATTCTCAGGTTCTAGAAAGAAGACAGGAAAACTCTCTCTTACCAACTCAATTTGGATAAATACACATTTACTATTTGAAAACAGGATCACAAGTCAACTGCCACAAGGGTTAGAGCTGATACCAAGTACTATAAATCTAAATCACTGAGAATCATTTTATTGTATTAAGCTTTTTTTATTTATAAATTCTTGCCTATTCATAATATTAGAACATCTCCCCTGGGTTTTCACTAAAAGGAAGTATCAAGAAGTCACACTTTCTCTGAAGATACATTTCATTTCAAATATTCTAATTTCATATATTAGGTTTCGATATGTTTACATATATATTTGTAAATAGTTTGTGGCATGATTACAAATGGTTTTATATTGAATTAAAATTTCAGGATTAGAGTCTTTTTTAATAACCACATACTTTATGTAACTATTTCCCACTTAGCTTTCTAAGAAACAACAATTAGTGCAAAGAATTCTGACATGAAGAATGAATGTGTGTGTCTCTGTGTGTGTACGATTGTACTCATTTAACAAACGTCAATTAGGTGTGTATTATATACAAAATATTAGGCTTAATGAAGTTTTACAATAAATACTATGGAAGTTAAAAATGACTCCTCAGAAATTATTATCACAAAAGAAGATATTGTTTTATGTAACAAATTCAGTTCCCTTTTAAGGATATCAGGACAGGTACTGATAAAGATATCAATTTTCTCCTTAAATATATTATATTCGATTTTGCGTAAAATGATTTATATTACATTTTATATTCACAGTGTCAGTATAATAATTTCACCAATTATAACATAAATTTAGTTTTAAAGAAGGATGTGGTGAGATCTCACCATGAAGACATTCACATGTTTTAAACAAAATTTGAAAAGAAAGTTATCTGTTGTCCATAACTTTTTTGAAGGTCATTATAAACTTCTCTTTAAACTCTACTGTAGATCATAGCATGTATCCTAAGCCTCCAAGATTAGCCTAACACAGAAGATAAAACTTTTCCTGAAGAATTTGAGATCTAAACAGTATCACTTAGTATTTCCTATTTTCCTATTCTAATAAAAGTAACAATAAAATTATGGTTAAAGAAAACTGTAAAGGCCTGCAAAGAGGATCTACTTCTAAAAGCTGATTTTTTAAATATGTATTCTTCAGAGAACTGAACAAGAGAAAAATTGAACCTCCTTTTTAACATTTGCATTTTCAAATATCAGACATTAACTAAAAAGTTATATCACCTACAACATTAAATTCAAAATATTTCACATCAATTGACAACATTGTTTGTCTCCCAAAACCGAGATAATGAAGGCATGGGTTAAATGAAATAAGTATGGTAGTTATGACATTTGATTTAGGTAGGTAATAAATTGCACTAGAGTTCTATTAAAGTTCCTTTGGTATGAATATGCTTTTCCGTAGTCTAAGAAATTAAACTATATAAGTAGCATTTACTGTTATTGAATGATTTATGATTTACAAATAATTACCCAGAATATGAATAACTGAAATATACTAAAATGAAACAAACTTATCTAAGATTTTATGCATGACAAAGTGAGCAAATGATGAATACACAATGGACAGACTGTCTCCTTTCTACTAAAAATATGAAATCCTGAAGGAGTTCTAAATCCCTTGGTAAGTGTATATTGCAGCTGCATTAAGCCAACAAAAAACTTGTTAGTAAGGATTTAAAAACTAACACCCTTAGGAAATCAATTTTGATACAGTATTATTCTATATATAATGATACTTTCAATGGGTCCCAATCATATATTACTAATTCTCATTTTTCCTTCAATGATTAAATATTAGCATGAAGGCATTATTAAGCAGCTACACTATATTTTGGTTTTAATATATTGATTTCCACCATTTTGGAATAGTTAACAATATAACATGAGTATTAAGAACGTTTCCCATGAAGAATCTTACAATTGGTTTAATATTTTTCTCTGATTCCTAAATAAAACAAAATAAATTTAGTTGTTCTAGCAGAAAATGGAAAAAGGGATACCGCCACTTTAAAAGCTTCAATCTCTTTGACATTGCTGGCAGTGTATGTGAACATTAATGCATCTGTCATGATAACAAGCTAAGAATAACATCTAGACATCAAACCGAGCAGAGAATCCATCTGAAGTGATTCATTCAGATCTGTCTCATTGATTTATTAAACACAGGGCAACATCTGCAGCCTCACAGAGCTGCTTGGTGAAATTAATGCAAGATCAATTCAAATGGAAAAAAGTGTAAAAGAGATAAATCAAAACACAATTTGCATGCAGTTCCACAATCAGGCTTATTGGGTGCAAATGCTCAATTTCCCTTCCAAAGCCAATGTATTTAAATGTTGTTTTATCTTCTTAGAATTGTGTGATCTGAAGTGACAGTGAAGAGTTTTGCAGGTTGAGATGGTGAAAGGGAAGAAAAGGAGAAAAAAATGCTGCCAAAGACCTTTTGAATATGCAACAAGAATATCATTAATATCTAATCGTTTTGCTTTTGGGGAAAAAAAGGTTTGATGTCTTTTTTCCAAAAACATAATATTTTCAGTTTTGGATCAATTAGGATGGTTTTAACACATATTTAAAATGTATAGAGTGGATATACCTAAATCATTTGTATCTTTAAATGCACGAGATAAAATGCCACTGGAGATCTAGACTGCTTACTGAAATGTAATATATTTTTGATTAGGGACTCTCACAGTTATATTTGCCTACTAGAAGTATTTTGAAAACATCTAGGAAATTCATTAAGACAAAATAAGATTACTTTAAAAAGCATCAAATAATTCAGACTTGATATCTTCTACAAGTATTAGAGATTTCCTGAGTAAGACCATATAAAACATTAATGTCTGAAGACCATCACGTCCTAATTATTTATTGGCATTCATGTACTACACATTGAGGATAATACCATACATGAAAATCCAAAGATATACTCTATCATGTCATTGATCATTTCTTTAATGTAGTATCCATCACATAATAAATGAGTGTTTGAGGCAAATATAAGTACGGTTAAAGTATTTAGATAAATACAAAAATGTTTGGTTATGCAGAAGTGTACATTTAAAATGAACGTACACATGGAAGTTCTGTGCATTGACATGACTGGATTGCTTTAATTATAATCTTAACACCATTCTTCTAATAAAAGAACACTGTTGACTATGAGACTGCTTTTAACAAACATGATGACTATCCCCTCATCATCCTATGAAATAAAATGTCTGCAATTACTGTCCAGATTCATTTCTGAAAATGTAAGTCATACAAAATATTAGGCCAGGAAAGTGATACAAGTTCTTCAAAAATTTGATTCTGCTTAACCTTACTGTAAATGCAACACATCAATTTTCAAAGTAAACTGTTACTTTGTATGGATCATGAACTATAAAGTATTTAGCAAGTATGAATACAAAGCCAAACTCATTGATTGCTTACAATAGTCATATTTCCAGTATTTGAAAGTAGTTTTAAAATGTTGTAAAAGTCATTATAATTTACAAAAAATTATTCTAATATAAAAGCACATTTATGTTCTGTTTATGTACTATGAAAATAACGATAAACTATTGGACCATTTCGAATTTTAATTCATAAAATTGAACCGTATTCATTTGAATATGTGTTAAATCATATCTTCAAATACATTATTAAAATGTTTTCTTAATCATATATTCTTGTTTCTTCAAGCATCCATTCAACTACATTTAAGTGACTGAATAACATTTAATCAGTAGGTCCTCAAACAAAATTGAATTGCTACTCATGAAATCTGACAATGTTACTTTTATACAGACAGGTAGATAAAAAGAGAACACTAAAATGTGTTGGTTGATCTTCATACTTTCATAGTGAAACCAATTTTTTATTTTGTATTTTGCTGCTACATTAAAGTTTGGGGAATTTAGTAAGGAAAATCCATTGTGTAAGAGTGAGAATTTTAGACATTTGCTTTCTGAATCTGCCTGCTCTCTCTCATATTAAAACCTCCAAGTTTTCTTGTGCAAGAAATTAAACAAAAATCACAGTACTTTATCTGCAAAAGCAAAAATCTACAACAAGAGAATAAATTTTCCCATTTGGTTTTGAGTGTTTTTTGTCATCATTTTCTTAATAATCTTCAAAATAATTTCCCTAAATCAATTTCTGAAGTTAAAGGGCATGAAAGAAAAATATTGTACAGCCCTTTGAAACTGCAGTGATGTAAAGCTTGACTTATCTAATAGAATAATGAATGGTCAAAAGTTTTAGTCTTCCTATTCTCTAGTAGTTGAGTCAGATAATATTTCCCAACTTCTTTTCTGGGAAGACAACTTTGAATATTTCAATAATTGGCTAACAACAAAATAGTTAATTTAAGGACTGATAGAGTTCTTGCTGTGACTTTCAGTACCATCAAAGAAATAATCATGTATATATTTTACTCATTCATTTTTCTTCGTGCACATTAATAAAAATGTGCACCGAACCTAATCAAAATGCTTCTTAGTGGCAATATGTTAAGGTCCTTGAAAATGACCAATTTGAAAATAGACCATTTTGTGTGTTCTGGGATAGTGTTGGAAGCATTCCAAATTAAAATACCCTAAGTCATGACTTGTACTCTTCCCCACATATTCGACAGAGAGGGGACGAAATGTTTATTATACAGGAAAAGAAAATTACCAATGACACCATTACAAATAGGCCTTCCATTCAACAATACGTTATGAAAATTTATCCATCGAGAGATGAAGATGAATCTCTTCTTTCAACTAAGAACAGTATGTGAGAGTTTCCACTCATTGAACATGTAATTTTTCCCTTGCATTTCCCTCCCCCAGCTAGTTAGAGGGATTAAGAAGTCATGAGTCCTGAAGGACAATCCTCTTTAGCCAGGTCTCCATTGGTATGTCACTCATCTTCTTTGGGCATCTCTATAAGCGCTTCTGCTCCATCTTTTCCTTCCTCTCATGGCATCATTCTGCTCTTTTCCTACATTTTTTCTCTCTTACAGGCCTCATGTCCCATCTACCTTATTTTTTCTCTCTTGGACCTTCTTCGTATTTACATCCCTCACATTTCTTTTCACTGAATAGAAAAGTCATAGAAATAATGTTGATCTAAACACTAATTTCACTAAAAAATTCAGACTTTTGGAATGATTTAAAGTATACATTTCTGTAAATAATGTTACTTAAGGGTATAAAGCATCTACTATAAGCATTATCATATGTTATTATTTTTAACAGCATGATTATGAGGGCATTTTACATCAGTAAAATTTGATAATATTATTTTATCATTAATTAGATTTTTCCCAGAAATTGTGTTTTTCCTACCTAAAAATTCCAATATAGGTGTATATATAGTAATATTCCTCATCTTCATTCATGGACTGCATTCACAGAATAATAAATAAATAAATTTTTACAATTATATACTCACAATTATAGAAAGTGCACGCAATAAATAAAATACTCATAAAGAAAAGAAAATGCAATAGAAGGCCCATGCATCATATCACAAATATATTTCTCCTACATATTTAATATTTCTCTATCACCTTTATACACACACGTATGCAAAAGTAATTCAAATCTTAAAAGTTAATGCAAATGCTGTGATAAGGAGTAAATTAAACCTAATTATATTAAAACAATAACCTAAAAGCAGATTGTGTAACAGGATCCAAAAATTGTAAAGACCACCTGCCTCTGGATACAAAGTAATTTATCATTTTTCCCTTTAGTAAGTGGCTCTAATAAAAATCAATTAAAGAAAAGTTTCTATTTATAGAGGAAACATCAAAATCACATTGAAATACTAATCTATTTATTTTTAAATGAAAGTCTTGGATTTTCCTCAAGAATGCATAAACTAATGCATTAGTTTATGCTTATTAAGGAAGACAGAATTTCCTAAGTGTAATAATTGTTCCACTTTCAGAATGGGCATTTGTAAGAGAAGGGAGGGGAGGAAGGGAGAGAGGCAAGAGAACAGGGAGGGGGAGAAAGAGAGATGGGTAAATAAGAGGATAGGTTTTCATGACTGTAATTATTTAAATGTGAACGTTTTTGAAGGACAACAAGTGAATTAGATGGCCCCCATCTGAGGTCCTTTGTAACCCTTTGAGTTTGTGTATTAGTAAAAGGCTTTGTGGTCAAAATAAAATTTTCTTTCTACTCTTACAACCCATAATTGGTTGTTTTATTGAGGGAGCCGTTATCCTTTGTGTTATAAGGCCATCTACCTTCTTTAAGAAAAGCTGATTTAGTAAACCAGGTTTGTAAGCCCTAAATATGAATCAGATAGGAGTTCTCATAGGAACAGGCTTCTGTTTAATTGCTTGAACACAGAACACTGCTCAAAGAGAAAAAGAAAACGTTCCCTTGTAAGTTCTGTAGCATTATCTTAGCAGTAAGCAACAGTTTGTCTACAAGTTGTCAGTATACTTCAACTATACATAGAAATTTGAGTTTTACAACAGATGTGGCAACTGAGTTACAGTTTTAGTGCATAGACCCAGATATCTTATGATTTACAGTTGCATTTTGAGAAAGCGTACCTCGGCAGAAGTTTTTTGCAAAATGACAGTTATGTACTGTTTCACAACAAAACCCTTTGCTCCTTTTGACCTGGTGATGGTGATTTTTTTGGTTTGTATGACAATCCCATGTACCAAATGTATGCTTCCTGAGATATTACCAGATTGGAGATGAAATAAATACTAAGAAGACTAATTTATAGGTGTTTAAAAAGTCAAATAACCTTGATATAGTTTCTCCCCTCCCCCTCCTCTTTTACTCAGAAACACTGGACACAATTTGCTTCTCATACGCAAACGGACATTCATTCCCCAATGTACTTCTAAACTGTTACATGAAGGAGGTACACTTACAACCAGGGAAGCTGGCCATCATCATTTAAGGAATCCTCTCTTTGGGGGAATGGGATCCTTCAAACTGTTTTCCTGGGAGGAAGAGCTGAGAGCATCCTCTATAGAAAACCTCCCAACTTCTACACCAACCCCCAACCCAGTCCAACCCAGTCCCAGCCCCAGCGTTTCATGCCCCACATTGGCTTCTGCATATAACCCAAAAGGGACGATCCCAGGAAAGTGATATCTGTCGTTGTCCTTTTAAAAAAATAGGATCCATCGACTTTCCTGTATCGTGTACTGGGGAGCTTTGCGCAGCAGGCATGAGCAAACGTCCTCACACACACCTGCACACACACATACACACACAAGCACCACTACCACCACCACCACCAGCACCACCACACACCCCACGCACTCTCACAACAAACACACGGGATGGGGATCGAATCACCCTCTGGGATGGATTGTATACTTCCGACCCCCTGTATCCCCCAAATGCTGTGTTCTGGGTTGCCAGCTTAGGAGCCCAGTTTACAGCTCAGCCAGTCCCCCGAGAAAGCCCTTGGTGCCTTGGTGTCCGTGTTCAGGAGAAAACCTATCCGACCCGTACGGCCACAAAAGAGCAGGGGGAAAAAAACAAAAACCTAAATAGAGAAATTAACGAATAACCACAAGCAGCCAAAAAGCCATGCAAGATAAGGGCGAAAGGCTGGAAAGTTTCAGTAGAGGACTGCAAACTGAAGTTTGTGCGGGACTATTTTAGACCCAAGCCCTACCACTGAGCGCGAACTAGAAGAGACCCGCAATTAATGAGTCCTTCTAGTCCCCTTTCCCCACCGATTTTCAGAGTGAAGAGTAGAGGCAAGCTAATTAAGACTCACACTCTACAGACAAAGTTGGGTGAGGGTGATGAAACATGCAGAAGAAGGCAAAGGGGTAAGAGAAGCGAGTTAGCCAAGAAACGAGTGTCTCACCTGGCATTGGTGCAATCGGTGAACAAAGTTTCGAAGTCTTTCCTGGTGATAAGTTTGCAGCGGTTCACCCCGGGCTGGATGGCCCCCAGCCCGCGGAGGATCCGGACCTGCTCGACAGTACACACCACGGGGGATATGTCCAGTCTCTTCAGCTTGGTGTATACCGTGTGCAACCCGCCCACTAGGTGCTTGAGGAAAAGATCAAAGACTTGCGGCAGGCAGATCAGTTCCTGGCCGTCCATCAGGAACGAAGCCACCTTCACTCCGTGCATGTCCACCATCCGACACTCGTTGGTGTTGGTGTTGCCGCCGCCGCCGCCGCCACTACCAACCCCGCCAACCCCGGAGCTGCCGCTGTGGTTATTGGCCATGAAACTGTTGATCATATGGGGGGTGAGACGAGGGGGCTCTCCGGGAGTCGAATACAGGGGTTCAGCACGAAATAAACCCCCCGGGACGCCGGCGCCACTGGAAGTTGCGGAGATCACCGGAGGTGAGGAGACAGCCATGGTCACTCCGTCTCACTAGTGGGTCCTCTAGCCCTCGCTTTCTCGCCCTGTCTCTTCTAGGTCCCCTCGCACTCACTCCCCTCACTCTGGCCCCCTCTCTGGTGCGCTCTCGTTTGCTCCAAACTGTTCGCAAGTCTCCAGCAGCTGGGATCACACTCAAGCTCACCCACCACCCAACAAACAGTGAGCAGCCCCGACCCGCGGCGGCCGGAGACCCCACCCCCACCACACCCCCTCCCGAGACTGGCAGCGCCCCCCAGCCAATGGGCCCCACCCTTCGGCGCCCAAGCGCGCCGAATGGCTGCCGCCGGCGAGGAGGTGGAGACTCCCTGGCCGGCCTCCGACTACCTGAGGTAGTTCAGGGCTCGCCAGTGAATGGAGATGGAGCCCTAGAAGGGGGCGGTGTGGTGCCTCCCCTTTTTGCCTCGGAGTCTAACGAGAGAAGATCCCATTGTCACGGAGAGCTTTCAAAGTGGCCTACGCTACGAACCCATCCCCTCCAAGCCCTACGAGTGTCGGGGAAGGAACACAAAGCGGAATTCCTGAACGTGCCTCCCCATCCCCCTCCGGCCACACTGCACCCGGGTTCAATCGAGGAAAGTGCGGTGGCAGCTCCAATTCCATTTACACATTGCTCCCAAACTCTGCGTGGGCTAATGGGTAACTTCGCCCAGCTTCCAGGAGAAAGATTCGCCTGAGTTCAGAAGTAAACAGCTCAGCCCTTCTCCAGCCCACCTAGCGCGCTTGCTGTAATTCCTCACATATCCAGAGCACACAGCAACTAGCGTCCGAGATCGCACTCAGATAAGAGTTGCTGGTTGCTAACCCGCTCCCACGCACTGACATTCAGGAAGCTCGGTGAGCCTGTGAACACTTTGGAAACCAGAGACTTGGTTTGTGGGTGGCAGATGGACGCCTCATTTTACAGCACTTCCACCACTGTCCTGGAACAGACATGCATTTCTGTGTCTCCATTTCTCTGTCTCAGGATTGCCCTGCCCTACCTCCGCTAAAATTGATAGGGAAGGCTCCTTTATGACTCAAAACAATCATTACAGAATATGAGGGAAGAGCGAGAGTTTGCACTCTTGAGTGTTGCATTTTCCTCCCTCGCCTATGGGCTTTGAAGGTCCAGTGATTAGAACCCCATGTCCTAAATGGTACATCAAGATTTCTCTTTCCTCACTTGTCATGTGCCCCAAAAGTACTACAAGAGCTCATAATGAGCAAAATGTGCAAGCAGTGTACATTCCAGGGGAAAGGTATGGTCTTTCACACACAGCGTATGGTGGTTAGATCACCCACTGTAGCAAAGTTGTTTTAAGTCTACTTGTCAAGGTTTTAATTCTCTGAAATGAAGGTATTTTCTTTCCTGTGCTCCTCTCCTCTAGAGGCTGGTAGTTATTCAGAAGGTGAAATCCAGGTTTCATTTCCTTACAAAACATGACCAACTACATAGCCAAGGCAACTTCTCTAATGTTCTTCCAGAATGTAAATAATTTTAGAAACTCACTGAATATTATTCGGCCCTCCTTGTACTTAGCAGAATCAAAGAGGAGAAGTGGGTTGGCTCTTTTTGCTCCCTTAATAAGTCATAAATGTCCTAAGTTGGGTTTCTCTTCCTCTTTTTACAACATTTTTCTCCTTTTATCATTTCATCAGCCAAGTATTAAAAACTTCCCTTTGAATCTCTTCATACTGTTTTAATTCATACTGTTCGAATTATATGGGGTCGAAATGCTAAGAAGTTGTGATGATAGTTACTTGTGAAGTATATGGTGATAAGTGACTCTAACGCAATAGACTGGAATGTGTGCAGCCACAAAACATTTTTAAAAGACATCGAAATTCTTTTGCTATGTTGGTGCTATTGTGGGAAGAAAATAAGAAGGGGCCAAAAGGGACAATTGAGAAGAGACAGCAGAGGCAGAAAAAGATTCAACAAAAAGTAGAGGTTTAAAAAAAAAAAAAAAAAAAAAGATTAGAATGGCACTGACAGAAATGATTGTATTCACCAGTATTTTAAAAAGAGAAATCCCAAATTGTATTCAACAGGTGTTTTGACAGAAATAGCTATTAAACTATGTGTTGAAATAAATTGCCTCTGATAATTTATTGTGATTGAAATTTCCGGGTGAATAAGTTTGACTGCAAAGAAAAGTTTTATTTTGAAATGTCTCTAATTTCATTAAAAATCCTAAGGCCGAGCTACTCCCTGTATATGGCTGCACCTACATTATCAAGGCCTTTTTATTTGTAGAATGATTTGGGGTTTTCAGCAACAGGACATTACACAGATGTTTTGATGTTTCAAATTTAAGAAATTCTGAAATATGAAAAGGAAAGGCAGAACATTCATTGAGGCTGTAATCATTATTTGTGATATTGAAAAACAAACATACTCTGACGATTTTAGAAGAGGCATGAGTTAAATGTCTTATATTTAATGTGATCTAACAGGTTTGTGGTAATATTTTAATTATTACCAGAGGTTAAAGTTCACATTCTAGTAGAAATACTAGAGATCATTGGCCATTGATAACTGAAGGGTTAAAGTCCCTTGGAAGATTTCAATACACAAAAACCCCTAGCCTTCATTACTTGAATTCCTTCTCTTTGCAGTCTTCTAGAAAATAAACTTGGTAATTTTCTTAAGTGATACTTGTAATTTAAAGATTTACTCATTTAGATCTAAGAGGCCAGGTGTTGTCCCCTTGGGCTTTCTTGATCTTTTGATTACTCTATTTCTAATGCTATTTCTAATATTTATTATTATTATTATTATTTTATTATTATTATTATTATTAACTATGCTTTGAGATTGAAGCAATCAAATTCCATTGAGAGTTTGTTTTTATCCCTTTCTGACTTTAATGCTTTCCATAAACCAAACATATTTCTAAATAGGCCTGGGTTCCTACAAGGCCAGAGGAAGCCTTGCACATCAACACCCTGTAAGTTTGGAATTGCATGAAGCAATATAAAATCATAAAGGCTGCAGTAAACAGAGTACCCTTGGGAGATGACTCTCCATGGAGAGAAGCACTGCATTAAAACTAAGGAAACACTCAAGGTTTGCGAATTAATATGGGACAGGAACCAACTACCGCAGCAAATAAGAACAAAATTAGTACAAGTGGATACTGTATCTTATCAGAACAAGAAGTTCTAGATGCCACTAACTCCAGTGGAAAGATTTGGTGCCTACATATATATTCTCATACACTGAAATGCTGTAAACTGCTTGGATTTTATTAGTAATTTACATTGCCTCCTAATTCATACACAATTTAGAGGGAAGGGTGCTCATCTGTGACATGAGGAAAAATATTCCACTTTGACATTGTCAGTGAAATCTAGGCCCCATTTTAAAAATATATATTGGCAAGCATGTTTTGCAGGACTG
The DNA here is from genome assembly GCF_000696425.1 of Galeopterus variegatus. Lineage (NCBI taxonomy): Eukaryota > Metazoa > Chordata > Mammalia > Dermoptera > Cynocephalidae > Galeopterus > Galeopterus variegatus. Next base: position 403,782 of record NW_007727716.1, on the reverse strand, counting down.
CAAAATATTCAGAACTATTTGAGGGAGCTGGTTTTCAGAATGGGCATTCAAGCAAATCCCAAGGTTAATAAATGGAATTATTTGAAACCTTCAGCCAACTGAGGTTACAACCTCTAATACGGCCTCTAATCAGAACCTCCCAGGAGCCCTCTAAGGCTCATTTTTAGGCAAACAGTAAAAAGAAATTGATTGGGCAAGGCAATAAATGTGAAATGAAAGCATTCATATAACTAAGAATTTAACTGGCTAAAGCCTATAGGCATATTCCACTCCATGTATTCCTAGAAAACTGGCTATAAAATGATCTATAATATAATTTTTTTCCTCATTCAGTCACAAAATTAAATTAAAGATGAGTTCCAAGGGCGAGAAATGTGGAGAAGAGAACCACTGGAGTGAAAGGAAAATTGGTCAAAACCCAAGGAGTCACAGTTAAAATCAGATGCTTAAAGGAAAAATGAACACTTTCTAACTGAAATATAAAAAACAAATTCTCAGAGTACCTCATAAAGTATAAGCATTTACCAGCTTTTAACATATGATCCCAATACTGCACTGTCCTATGGGACAAAGATACATGGTCTCTTTAAACTCCATCTATGTCTCTCAATGTATTGTTCTCTTTCAAATTTTAGGCTTTTAACTGTTCATATTCAAGCTGTTCTAACTTCAGCTGGACTCCCACTGCTACTTAGTACCCTTTTATTCATTTTGTTGACTCCCTATTGAATTCCCTGTAGCAACTACTCCAACTTTTTCTATTCTTTGCAAACCACCCTTCTCCTCACTCTTATCAGCTATTGCCTCCCACTTCTTTTTTTTTTTTTTTTCCTTTTTGTCTTTTTTCGTGACCGGCAACGGATCACAACCCTCAGTGTCGCGCCCGTACCGGACC